>NW_025228441.1:56001-57753 GCF_018294505.1 Triticum aestivum | reverse complement strand
GCTAATTAAGCTTATTATGTAATTTTTGAGCTAGCTAAGCATATTGAGTCATTTTGGAGGAAAAAATGCTAAGTATAGGTCATTTTAGAGCTAGCCTAGGTTAAATAGGTCATTTTGAAGCTAGCTAATCATATGAAGTCATTTAGGACCTAAAATATGTCATTTCTTAAGCATATTATATCATTTTAGACCTACCTAAGCATATTAAGTCATTTTGGAGGAAAAGATGCTAAGTATAAGTCATTTTAGAGCTATCCTAGGTTAAATATGTCATTTTAGAGCTAAGTAAGGTTATTATGTCATGTTGGAGCTAGCTAAGCATGTGAAGTCATTTAGGAGCTAAACTATGTCATTTCTTAAGCATATTATGTCATTTTAGAGCTAGTTAAGCATATTAAGTAATTTTGGAGGAAAAGATGCTAAGTATAGGTCATTTTAGAGCTATCCTAGGTTAAATAGGTCATTTTGAAGCTAGCTAAGCATATTAAGTCATTTTGGAGGAAAAAAATGCTAAGTATAGGTCATTTTAGAGCTGTCCTAGGTTAAGTAGGTCATTTTGAAGCTAGCTAAGCATATTAAGTCATTTTGGAGGAAAAATGCCAAGTATAGGTCATTTTAGACCTATCCTAGGTTAAATAGGTCATTTTGGAGCTAATTAAGCTTATTATGTAATTTTTGAGCTAGCTAAGCATATTGAGTCATTTTGGAGGAAACAATGCTAAGTATAGGTCATTTTAGAGCTATCCTAGGTTAAATAGGTCATTTTAGAGCTAAGTAATGTTATTATGTCATTTTGGAGCTAGCTAAGCATGTGAAGTCATTTAGGAGCTAAACTATGTCATTTCTTAAGCATATTATGACATTTTAGAGCTAGTTAAGAAGATTAAGTAATTTTGGAGGAAAAGATGCTAAGTATAGGTCATTTTAGAGCTATCCTAGGTTAAATGTGTCATTTTAGAGCTAAGTAAGGTTATTATGTCATTTTGGAGCTAGCTAAGCATGTGAAGTCATTTAGGAGCTAAACTATGTCATTTCTTAAGCATATTATGTCATTTTAGAGCTAGTTAAGCAGATTAAGTAATTTTGGAGGAAAAGATGCTAAGTATAGGTCATTTTAGAGCTATCCTAGGTTAAATAGGTCATTTTGAAGCTAGCTAAGCATATTAAGTTATTTTGGAGGGAAAATGCTAAGTATAGGTCATTTTAGAGCTATCATAGGTTAAATAGGTCATTTTGGAGCTAATTAAGCTTATTATGTAATTTTTGAGCTAGTTAAGCATATTGAGTCATTTTGGTGGAAACATGCTAACTATAGGTCATTTTAGAGCTAGCCTAGGTTAAATAGGTCATTTTGGAGCTAAGTAAGGTTATTATGTAATTTTTGAGCTAGCTAAGCATATTGAGTCATTTTGGTGGAAAAAATGCTAACTATAGGTCATTTTAGAGCTAGCCTAGGTTAAATAGGTCATTTTGGAGCTAAGTAAGGTTATTATGTCATTTTGGAGCTAACTAAGCATATGAAGTCATTTAGGACCTAAAATATGTCATTTCTTAAGCATATTATATCATTTTAGAGCTAGCTAAGCATATTAAGTCATTTTGAAGGAAAAGATGCTAAGTATAGGTCATTTTAGAGCTATCCTAGGTTAAATATGTCATTTTAGAGCTAAGTAAGGTTATTATGTCATTTTGGAGCTAGCTAAGCATGAGTAGTCATTTAGGAGCTAAACTATGTCATTTCTTAAGCATATT
>NW_025228441.1:54611-55991 GCF_018294505.1 Triticum aestivum | reverse complement strand
TTGTACAAACCCAAAATCTTTGATCATCATCAAAGCATTCATTCCAACTCCGAGATGCTCACTCCAGTCCTTAAAAGGATCGCTGGAGCTAGCATACCTTTTAGCATCCTTAGGATCGACAAAACTTTTCTGATTGTATTGCATACAACCTTTCCTTACGAAACTAGTAAGGAAACTTGTCTTGACATCCATCTGCCAGATTTCATAAATGCAGCTAATGCTAACATGATTCCGACGGACTTAAGCATCGCTACGGATGAGAAAAACTCATCGTAGTCAACTCCTTGAACTTGTGAAAAACTTTTCGCCACAAGTCGAGCTTCATGGATGGTGACATTACCATCCGCGTCCGTCTTCTTCTTAAAAGATCCATTTATCTCAATGGATTGCCAATCATCGGGCAAGTCCATCAAAGTCCATGCTTTGTTCTGATATATGGATACTATCTCGGATTTCATGGCTTCTAACCATTTGTTCGGAATTTGGGCCCACCATCGCTTCTCCATAGCTCGTAGATTCATTGTTGTCTAGCAACATGACTTTTAAGACAGGATCACCGTACCACTCTGAAGTAGTACGCGTCCTTGTCGTCCTACGAGGTTCAATAGTGACTTGATCCGAAGTTTCATGATCAATATCATAAGCTTCCACTTCAATTGGTGTAGGTGCCACGGGAACAACTTCCTGTGCCGTGCTACACACTGGTTGAAGTGATGGTTCAATAACCTCATCAAGTCTCCACCATCCTCCCACTCAATTCTTTCGAGAGAAACCTTTCCTCGAGAAAGGACCCGATTCAAGAAACAATCCATATTGCTTTCGGATCTGAATTAGGAGGTATACCCAACTGTTTTGGGTGTCCTATGAAGATGCATTTTATCCGCTTTGGGTTTGAGCTTAATCCTGAAACTTTTTCACATAAGCGTCGCAGCCCCAAACTTTTGAGAAACGACAACTTAGGTTTCTCTAAACCATAATTCATACGGTGTCATCTCAACGGAATTACGCGGTGCCCTATTAAAATGAGTGTGGTTGTCTCTAATGCCTAACCCATGAACGATAGTGGTAATTCGATAAGAGAAATCATGGTACGCATCATATCCAATAGGGTGCAACTATGATGTTCGGACACACCATCACACTATGGTGTTCCAGGCGGTATTAATTGCGAAACAATTTCCACAATGTCTTAATTGTGTGCCAAAACTCGTAACTCAGATATTCATCTCTATGATCATATCATAGACATTTTATCCTCTTGTCACAATGATCTGCTACTTCACTCTGAAATTACTTGAACCATTCAATAATTCAGACTTGTGTTTCATCAAGTAAATATACTCAACATCTACTCAAATCATCTGTGAAGTAAGAACATAA
>NW_025228441.1:49250-52461 GCF_018294505.1 Triticum aestivum | reverse complement strand
TATGTCATTTTGGAGCTAACTAAGCATATGAAGTCATTTAGGACCTAAAATATGTCATTTCTTAAGCATATTATATCATTTTAGAGCTAGCTAAGCATATTAAGTCATTTTGAAGGAAAAGATGCTAAGTATAGGTCATTTTAGAGCTATCCTAGGTTAAATATGTCATTTTAGAGCTAAGTAAGGTTATTATGTCATTTTGGAGCTAGCTAAGCATGAGTAGTCATTTAGGAGCTAAACTATGTCATTTCTTAAGCATATTATGTCATTTTAGAGCTAGTTAAGCATATTAAGTAATTATGGAGGAAAAGATGCTAAGTATAGGTCATTTTAGAGCTATCCTAGGCTAAATAGGTCATTTTGAAGCTAGCTAAGCATATTAAGTCATTTTGGAGGAAAAAATGCTAAGTATAGGTCATTTTAGAGCTATCCTAGGTTAAATAGGTCATTTTGGCGCTAATTAAGCTTATTATGTAATTTTTGAGCTAGCTAATCATATTGAGTCATTTTGGAGCTAAAAATGCTAAGTATAGGTCATTTTAGAGCTATCCTAGGTTAAATAGGTCATTTTGGAGCTAAGTAAGGTTATTATGTCATTTTGGAGCTAGCTAAGAATATGAAGTCATTTAGGAGCTAAAATATGTCATTTCTAAACCATATTATGTCATTTTAGAGCTAGTTAAGCATATTAAGTCATTTTGGAGGAAAAGTTGCTAAGTATAGGTCATTTTAGAGCAATCCTAGGTTAAATAGGTCATTTTGAAGCTAGCTAAGCATATTAAGTCATTTTGGAGGGAAAAAATGCTAAGTATAGGTAATTTTAGAGCTATCCTAGGTTAAATAGGTCATTTTGGAGCTAATTAAGCTTATTATGTAATTTTTGAGCTAGCTAAGCATATTGAGTCATTTTGGAGGAAAAAATGCTAAGTATAGGTCATTTTAGAGCTAGCCTAGGTTAAATAGGTCATTTTGAAGCTAGCTAATCATATGAAGTCATTTAGGACCTAAAATATGTCATTTCTTAAGCATATTATATCATTTTAGACCTACCTAAGCATATTAAGTCATTTTGGAGGAAAAGATGCTAAGTATAAGTCATTTTAGAGCTATCCTAGGTTAAATATGTCATTTTAGAGCTAAGTAAGGTTATTATGTCATGTTGGAGCTAGCTAAGCATGTGAAGTCATTTAGGAGCTAAACTATGTCATTTCTTAAGCATATTATGTCAGTTTAGAGCTAGTTAAGCATATTAAGTAATTTTGGAGGAAAAGATGCTAAGTATAGGTCATTTTAGAGCTATCCTAGGTTAAATAGGTCATTTTGAAGCTAGCTAAGCATATTAAGTCATTTTGGAGGAAAAAAATGCTAAGTATAGGTCATTTTAGAGCTGTCCTAGGTTAAGTAGGTCATTTTGAAGCTAGCTAAGCATATTAAGTCATTTTGGAGGAAAAATGCTAAGTATAGGTCATTTTAGACCTATCCTAGGTTAAATAGGTCATTTTGGAGCTAATTAAGCTTATTATGTAATTTTTGAGCTAGCTAAGCATATTGAGTCATTTTGGAGGAAACAATGCTAAGTATAGGTCATTTTAGAGCTATCCTAGGTTAAATAGGTCATTTTAGAGCTAAGTAAGGTTATTATGTCATTTTGGAGCTAGCTAAGCATGTGAAGTCATTTAGGAGCTAAACTATGTCATTTCTTAAGCATATTATGTCATTTTAGAGCTAGTTAAGAAGATTAAGTAATTTTGGAGGAAAAGATGCTAAGTATAGGTCATTTTAGAGCTATCCTAGGTTAAATGTGTCATTTTAGAGCTAAGTAAGGTTATTATGTCATTTTGGAGCTAGCTAAGCATGTGAAGACATTTAGGAGCTAAACTATGTCATTTCTTAAGCATATTATGTCATTTTAGAGCTAGTTAAGCATATTAAGTAATTTTGGAGGAAAAGATGCTAAGTATAGGTCATTTTAGAGCTATCCTAGGTTAAATAGGTCATTTTGAAGCTAGCTAAGCATATTAAGTAATTTTGGAGGAAAAAATGCGAAGTATAGGTCATTTTAGAGCTATCCTAGGTTAAATAGGTCATTTTCGAGCTAATTAAGCTTATTATGTAATTTTTGAGCTAGCTAAGCATATTGAGTCATTTTGGAGCAAAAAAATGCTAAGTATAGGTCATTTTAGAGCTATCCTAGGTTAAGTAGGTCATTTTGGAGCTAATTAAGCTTATTATCTCATTTTGGAGCTAACTAAGCATATGAAGTCATTTAGGACCTAAAATATGTCATTTCTTCAGCATATTATATCATTTTAGAGCTAGCTAAGCATATTAAGTCATTTTGGAGGAAAAGATGCTAAGTATAGGTCATTTTAGAGCTATCCTAGGTTAAATAGGTCATTTTGAAGCTAGCTAAGCATATTAAGTCATTTTGGTGGAAAAAATGCTAAGTATAGGTCATTTTAGAGCTATCCTAGGTTAAATAGGTCATTTTGGAGCTAATTAAGCTTATAATGTAATTTTTGAGCTAGCTAAGCATATTGAGTCATTTTGGAGGAAAAAATGCTAAGTATAGGTCATTTTAGAGCTATAGTAGGTTAAATAGGTCATTTTAGAGCTAAGTTAGGTTATTATGTGATTTTGGAGCTAGCTAAGCATGTGAAGTCATTTAGGAGCTAAACTATGTCATTTCTTAAGCATATTATGTCATTTTAGAGCTAGTTAAGCATATTAAGTAATTTTGGAGGAAGAGATGCTAAGTATAGGTCATTTTAGAGCTATCCTAGGTTAAATAGGTCATTTTGAAGCTAGCTAAGCATATTAAGTCATTTTGGAGGAAACAAATGCTAAGTATAGGTCATTTTAGAGCTATCCTAGGTTAAATAGGTCATTTTGGAGCTAATTAAGCTTATTATGTAATCTTTGAGCTAGCTAAGCATATTGAGTCATTTTGGAGGAAACAATGCTAAGTATAGGTCATTTTAGAGCTATCCTAGGTTAAATAGGTCATTTTAGAGCTAAGTAAGGTTATTATGTCATTTTGAAGCTAGCTAAGCATGTGAAGTCATTTAGGAGCTAAACTATGTCATTTCTTAAGCATATTATGTCATTTTAGAGCTAGTTAAGCAGATTAAGTAATTTTGGAGGAAAAGATGCTAAGTATAGGTCATTTTAGAGCTATCCTAGGTTAAATAGGTCATTTTGAAGCTAGCTA
>NW_025228441.1:30635-46940 GCF_018294505.1 Triticum aestivum | reverse complement strand
TAATTAAGCTTATTATGTAATTTTTGAGCTAGCTAAGCATATTGAGTCATTTTGGAGGAAAAAATGCTAAGTATAGGTCATTTTAGAGCTAGCCTAGGTTAAATAGGTCATTTTGAAGCTAGCTAAGCATATGAAGTCATTTAGGACCTAAAATATGTCGTTTCTTAAGCATATTATATCATTTTAGACCTAGCTAAGCATATTAAGTCATTTTGGAGGAAAAGATGCTAAGTATAAGTCATTTTAGAGCTATCCTAGGTTAAATATGTCATTTTAGAGCTAAGTAAGGTTATTATGTCATGTTGGAGCTAGCTAAGCATGTGAAGTCATTTAGGAGCTAAACTATGTCATTTCTTAAGCATATTATGTCATTTTAGAGCTAGTTAAGCATATTAAGTAATTTTGGAGGAAAAGATGCTAAGTATAGGTCATTTTAGAGCTATCCTAGGTTTAATAGGTCATTTTGAAGCTAGCTAAGCATATTAAGTCATTTTGGAGGAAAAAATGCTAAGTATAGGTCATTTTAGAGCTATCCTAGGTTAAGTAGGTCATTTTGAAGCTAGCTAAGCATATTAAGTCATTTTGGAGGAAAAATGCTAAGTATAGGTCATTTGAGACCTATCCTAGGTTAAATAGGTCATTTTGGATCTAATTAAGCTTATTATGTAATTTTTGAGCTAGCTAAGCATATTGAGTCATTTTGGAGGAAACAATGCTAAGTATAGGTCATTTTAGAGCTATCCTAGGTTAAATAGGTCATTTTAGAGCTAAGTAAGGTTATTATGTCATTTTGGAGCTAGCTAAGCATGTGAAGTCATTTAGGAGCTAAACTATGTCATTTCTTAAGCATATTATGTCATTTTAGAGCTACTTAAGCAGATTAAGTAATTTTGGAGGAAAAGATGCTAAGTATAGGTCATTTTAGAGCTATCCTAGGTTAAATGTGTCATTTTAGAGCTAAGTAAGGTTATTATGTCATTTTGGAGCTAGCTAAGCATGTGAAGTCATTTAGGAGCTAAACTATGTCATTTCTTAAGCATATTATGTCATTTTAGAGCTAGTTAAGCATATTAAGTAATTTTGGAGGAAAAGATGCTAAGTATAGGTCATTTTAGAGCTATCCTAGGTTAAATAGGTCATTTTGAAGCTAGCTAAGCATATTAAGTAATTTTGGAGGAAAAAAATGCTAAGTATAGGTCATTTTAGAGCTATCCTAGGTTAAATAGGTCATTTTCGAGCTAATTAAGCTTATTATGTAATTTTTGAGCTAGCTAAGCATATTGAGTCATTTTGGAGCAAACAATGCTAAGTATAGGTCATTTTAGAGCTATCCTAGGTTAAGTAGGTCATTTTGGAGCTAATTAAGATTATTATCTCATTTTGGAGCTAACTAAGCATATGAAGTCCTTTAGGACCTAAAATATGTCATTTCTTCAGCATAATATGTCATTTTAGAGCTAGCTAAGCATATTAAGTCATTTTGGAGGAAAAGATGCTAAGTATAGGTCATTTTAGAGCTATCCTAGGTTAAATATGTCATTTTAGAGCTAAGTAAGGTTATTATGTCATTTTGGAGCTAGCTAAGCATGTGAAGTCATTTAGGAGCTAAACTACGTCATTTCTTAAGCATATTGTGTCATTTTAGAGCTAGTTAAGCATATTAAGTAATTTTGGAGGAAAAGATGCTAATTATAGGTCATTTTAGAGCTATCCTAGGTTAAATAGGTCATTTTGAAGCTAGCTAAGCATATTAAGTAATTTTGGAGGAAAAAATGCTAAGTATAGGTCATTTTAGAGCTATCCTAGGTTAAATAGGTCATTTTCGAGCTAATTAAGCTTATTATGTAATTTTTGAGCTAGCTAAGCATATTGAGTCATTTTGGAGCAAAAAATGCTAAGTATAGGTCATTTTAGAGCTATTCTAGGTTAAATAGGTCATTTTGGAGCTAAGTAGGGTTATTATGTCATTTTGGAGCTAGCTAAGCATATGAAGTCATTTAGGAGCTAAAATATGTCATTTCTTAAGCATATTATGTCATTTTAGAGGTAGTTAAGCATATTAAGTCATTTTGGATGAAAAGATGCTAAGTATAGGTCATTTTATAGCTATCCTAGGTTAAATAGGTCATTTTGAAGCTAGCTAAGCATATTAAGTCATTTTGGAGGAAAAAAATGCTAAGTATAGGTCATTTTAGAGCTGTCCTAGGTTAAGTAGGTCATTTTGAAGCTAGCTAAGCATATTAAGTCATTTTGGAGGAAAAATGCTAAGTATAGGTCATTTTAGACCTATCCTAGGTTAAATAGGTCATTTTGGAGCTAATTAAGCTTATTATGTAATTTTTGAGCTAGCTAAGCATATTGAGTCATTTTGGAGGAAACAATGCTAAGTATAGGTCATTTTAGAGCTATCCTAGGTTAAATAGGTCATTTTAGAGCTAAGTAAGGTTATTATGTCATTTTGGAGCTAGCTAAGCATGTGAAGTCATTTAGGAGCTAAACTATGTCATTTCTTAAGCATATTATGTCATTTTAGAGCTAGTTAAGAAGATTAAGTAATTTTGGAGGAAAAGATGCTAAGTATAGGTCATTTTAGAGCTATCCTAGGTTAAATGTGTCATTTTAGAGCTAAGTAAGGTTATTATGTCATTTTGGAGCTAGCTAAGCATGTGAAGTCATTTAGGAGCTAAACTATGTCATTTCTTAAGCATATTATGTCATTTTAGAGCGAGTTAAGCATATTAAGTAATTTTGGAGGAAAAGATGCTAAGTATAGGTCATTTTAGAGCTATCCTAGGTTAAATAGGTCATTTTGAAGCTAGCTAAGCATATTAAGTAATTTTGGAGGAAAAAATGCTAAGTATAGGTCATTTTAGAGCTATCCTAGGTTAAATAGGTCATTTTCGAGCTAATTAAGCTTATTATGTAATTTTTGAGCTAGCTAAGCATATTGAGTCATTTTGGAGCAAAAAAATGCTAAGTATAGGTCATTTTAGAGCTATCCTAGGTTAAGTAGGTCATTTTGGAGCTAATTAAGCTTATTATCTCATTTTGGAGCTAACTAAGCATATGAAGTCATTTAGGACCTAAAATATGTCATTTCTTCAGCATATTATATCATTTTAGAGCTAGCTAAGCATATTAAGTCATTTTGGAGGAAAAGATGCTAAGTATAGGTCATTTTAGAGCTATCCTTGGTTAAATAGGTCATTTTAGAGCTAAGTAAGGTTATTATGTCATTTTGGAGCTAGCTAAGCATGTGAAGTCATTTAGGAGCTAGCTAAGCATATTAAGTCATTTTGGTGGAAAAAAATGCTAAGTATAGGTCATTTTAGAGCTATCCTAGGTTAAATTGGTCATTTTGGAGCTAATTAAGCTTATAATGTAATTTTTGAGCTAGCTAAGTATATTGAGTCATTTTGGAGGAAAAAATGCTAAGTATAGGTCATTTTAGAGCTATAGTAGGTTAAATAGGTCATTTTAGAGCTAAGTAAGGTTATTATGTGATTTTGGAGCTAGCTAAGCATGTGAAGTCATTTAGGAGCTAAACTATGTCATTTCTTAAGCATATTATGTCATTTTAGAGCTAGTTAAGCATATTAAGTAATTTTGGAGGAAGAGATGCTAAGTATAGGTCATTTTAGAGCTATCCTAGGTTAAATAGGTCATTTTGAAGCTAGCTAAGCATATTAAGTCATTTTGGAGGAAACAAATGCTAAGTATAGGTCATTTTAGAGCTATCCTAGGTTAAATAGGTCATTTTGGAGCTAATTAAGCTTATTATGTAATCTTTGAGCTAGCTAAGCATATTGAGTCATTTTGGAGGAAACAATGCTAAGTATAGGTCATTTTAGAGCTATCCTAGGTTAAATAGGTCATTTTAGAGCTAAGTAAGGTTATTATGTCATTTTGAAGCTAGCTAAGCATGTGAAGTCATTTAGGAGCTAAACTATGTCATTTCTTAAGCATATTATGTCATTTTAGAGCTAGTTAAGCAGATTAAGTAATTTTGGAGGAAAAGATGCTAAGTATAGGTCATTTTAGAGCTATCCTAGGTTAAATAGGTCATTTTGAAGCTAGCTAAGCATATTAAGTTATTTTGGAGGGGAAAATGCTAAGTATAGGTCATTTTAGAGCTATCATAGGTTAAATAGGTCATTTTGGAGCTAATTAAGCTTATTATGTAATTTTTGAGCTAGTTAAGCATATTGAGTCATTTTGGTGGAAAAATGCTAACTATAGGTCATTTTAGAGCTAGCCTAGGTTAAATAGGTCATTTTGGAGCTAAGTAAGGTTATTATGTAATTTTTGAGCTAGCTAAGCATATAGAGTCATTTTGGTGGAAAAAATGCTAACTATAGGTCATTTTAGAGCTAGCCTAGGTTAAATAGGTCATTTTGGAGCTAAGTAAGGTAATATGTCATTTTGGAGCTAACTAAGCATATGAATTCATTTAGGACCTAAAATATGTCATTTCTTAAGCATATTATATCATTTTAGAGCTAGCTAAGCATATTAAGTCATTTTGAAGGAAAAGATGCTAAGTATAGGTCATTTTAGAGCTATCCTAGGTTAAATATGTCATTTTAGAGCTAAGTAAGGTTATTATGTCATTTTGGAGCTAGCTAAGCATGAGTAGTCATTTAGGAGCTAAACTATGTCATTTCTTAAGCATATTATGTCATTTTAGAGCTAGTTAAGCATATTAAGTAATTATGGAGGAAAAGATGCTAAGTATAGGTCATTTTAGAGCTATCCTAGGCTAAATAGGTCATTTTGAAGCTAGCTAAGCATATTAAGTCATTTTGGAGGAAAAAATGCTAAGTATAGGTCATTTTAGAGCTATCCTAGGTTAAATAGGTCATTTTGGCGCTAATTAAGCATATTATGTAATTTTTGAGCTAGCTAAGCATATTGAGTCATTTTGGAGCTAAAAATGCTAAGTATAGGTCATTTTAGAGCTATCCTAGGTTAAATAGGTCATTTTGGAGCTAAGTAAGGTTATTATGTCATTTTGGAGCTAGCTAAGCATATGAAGTCATTTAGGAGCTAAAATATGTCATTTCTTAAGCATATTATGTCATTTTAGAGCTAGTTAAGCATATTAAGTCATTTGGGAGGAAAAGATGCTAAGTATAGGTCATTTTAGAGCAATCCTAGGTTAAATAGGTCATTTTGAAGCTAGCTCAGCATATTAAGTCATTTTGGAGGGAAAAAATGCTAAGTATAGGTAATTTTAGAGCTATCCTAGGTTAAATAGGTCATTTTGGAGCTAATTAAGCTTATTATGTAATTTTTGAGCTAGCTAAGCATATTGAGTCATTTTGGAGGAAAAATGCTAAGTATAGGTCATTTTAGAGCTAGCCTAGATTAAATAGGTCATTTTGAAGCTAGCTAAGCATATGAAGTCATTCAGGACCTAAAATATGTCATTTCTTAAGCATATTATATCATTTTAGACCTACCTAAGCATATTAAGTCATTTTGGAGGAAAAGATGCTAAGTATAAGTCATTTTAGAGCTATCCTAGGTTAAATATGTCATTTTAGAGCTAAGTAAGGTTATTATGTCATGTTGGAGCTAGCTAAGCATGTGAAGTCATTTAGGAGCTAAACTATGTCATTTCTTAAGCATATTATGTCATTTTAGAGCTAGTTAAGCATATTAAGTAATTTTGGAGGAAAAGATGCTAAGTATAGGTCATTTTAGAGCTATCCTAGGTTAAATAGGTCATTTTGAAGCTAGCTAAGCATATTAAGTCATTTTGGAGGAAAAAAATGCTAAGTATAGGTCATTTTAGAGCTGTCCTAGGTTAAGTAGGTCATTTTGAAGCTAGCTAAGCATATTAAGTCATTTTGGAGGAAAAATGCTAAGTATAGGTCATTTTAGACCTATCCTAGGTTAAATAGGTCATTTTGGAGCTAATTAAGCTTATTATGTAATTTTTGAGCTAGCTAAGCATATTGAGTCATTTTGGAGGAAACAATGCTAAGTATAGGTCATTTTAGAGCTATCCTAGGTTAAATAGGTCATTTTAGAGCTAAGTAAGGTTATTATGTCATTTTGGAGCTAGCTAAGCATGTGAAGTCATTTAGGAGCTAAACTATGTCATTTCTTAAGCATATTATGTCATTTTAGAGCTAGTTAAGCAGATTAAGTAATTTTGGAGGAAAAGATGCTAAGTATAGGTCATTTTAGAGCTATCCTAGGTTAAATAGGTCATTTTGAAGCTAGCTAAGCATATTAAGTCATTTTGGAGGAAAAAATGCTAAGTATAGGTCATTTTAGAGCTATCCTAGGTTAAATAGGTCATTTTGGAGCTAATTAAGCTTATTATGTAATTTTTGAGCTAGCTAAGCATATTGAGTCATTTTGGTGGAAAAAATGCTAACTATAGGTCATTTTAGAGCTAGCCTAGGTTAAATAGGTCATTTTGGAGCTAAGTAAGGTTATTATGTCATTTTGGAGCTAACTAAGCATATGAAGTCATTTAGGACCTAAAATATGTCATTTCTTAAGCATATTATATCATTTTAGAGCTAGCTAAGCATATTAAGTCATTTTGAAGGAAAAGATGCTAAGTATAGGTCATTTTAGAGCTATCCTAGGTTAAATATGTCATTTTAGAGCTAAGTAAGGTTATTATGTCATTTTGGAGCTAGCTAAGCATGAGTAGTCATTTAGGAGCTAAACTATGTCATTTCTTAAGCATATTATGTCATTTTAGAGCTAGTTAAGCATATTAAGTAATTATGGAGGAAAAGATGCTAAGTATAGGTCATTTTAGAGCTATCCTAGGCTAAATAGGTCATTTTGAAGCTAGCTAAGAAATTAAGTCATTTTGGAGGAAAAAATGCTAAGTATAGGTCATTTTAGAGCTATCCTAGGTTAAATAGGTCATCTTGGCGCTAATTAAGATTATTATGTAATTTTTGAGCTAGCTAATCATATTGAGTCATTTTGGAGCTAAAAATGCTAAGTATAGGTCATTTTAGAGCTATCCTAGGTTAAATAGGTCATTTTGGAGCTAAGTAAGGTTATTATGTCATTTTGGAGCTAGCTAAGCATATGAAGTCATTTAGGAGCTAAAATATGTCATTTCTTAAGCATATTATGTCATTTTAGAGCTAGTTAAGCATATTAAGTCATTTTGGAGGAAAAGATGCTAAGTATAGGTCATTTTAGAGCAATCCTAGGTTAAATAGGTCATTTTGAAGCTAGCTAAGCATATTAAGTCATTTTGGAGGAAAAAAATGCTAAGTATAGGTAATTTTAGAGCTATCCTAGGTTAAATAGGTCATTTTGGAGCTAATTAAGCTTATTATGTAATTTTTGAGCTAGCTAAGCATATTGAGTCATTTTGGAGGAGAAAATGCTAAGTATAGGTCATTTTAGAGCTAGCCTAGGTTAAATAGGTCATTTTGAAGCTAGCTAAGCATATGAAGTCATTTAGGACCTAAAATATGTCGTTTCTTAAGCATATTATATCATTTTAGACCTAGCTAAGCATATTAAGTCATTTTGGAGGAAAAGATGCTAAGTATAAGTCATTTTAGAGCTATCCTAGGTTAAATATGTCATTATAGAGCTAAGTAAGGTTATTATGTCATGTTGGAGCTAGCTAAGCATGTGAAGTCATTTAGGAGCTAAACTATGTCATTTCTTAAGCATATTATGTCATTTTAGAGCTAGTTAAGCATATTAAGTAATTTTGGAGGAAAAGATGCTAAGTATAGGTCATTTTAGAGCTATCCTAGGTTAAATAGGTCATTTTGAAGCTAGCTAAGCATATTAAGTCATTTTGGAGGGAAAAAATGCTAAGTATAGGTCATTTTAGATCTATCCTAGGTTAAGTAGGTCATTTTGAAGCTAGCTAAGCATATTAAGTCATTTTGGAGGAAAAATGCTAAGTATAGGTCATTTTAGACCTATCCTAGGTTAAATAGGTCATTTTGGATCTAATTAAGCTTATTATGTAATTTTTGAGCTAGCTAAGCATATTGAGTCATTTTGGAGGAAACAATGCTAAGTATAGGTCATTTTAGAGCTATCCTAGGTTAAATAGGTCATTTTAGAGCTAAGTAAGGTTATTATGTCATTTTGGAGCTAGCTAAGCATGTGAAGTCATTTAGGAGCTAAACTATGTCATTTCTTAAGCATATTATGTCATTTTAGAGCTACTTAAGCAGATTAAGTAATTTTGGAGGAAAAGATGCTAAGTATAGGTCATTTTAGAGCTATCCTAGGTTAAATGTGTCATTTTAGAGCTAAGTAAGGTTATTATGTCATTTTGGAGCTAGCTAAGCATGTGAAGTCATTTAGGAGCTAAACTATGTCATTTCTTAAGCATATTATGTCATTTTAGAGCTAGTTAAGCATATTAAGTAATTTTGGAGGAAAAGATGCTAAGTATAGGTCATTTTAGAGCTATCCTAGGTTAAATAGGTCATTTTGAAGCTAGCTAAGCATATTAAGTAATTTTGGAGGAAAAAATGCTAAGTATAGGTCATTTTAGAGCTATCCTAGGTTAAATAGGTCATTTTCGAGCTAATTAAGCTTATTATGTAATTTTTGAGCTAGCTAAGCATATTGAGTCATTTTGGAGCAAAACAATGCTAAGTATAGGTCATTTTAGAGCTATCCTAGGTTAAGTAGGTCATTTTGGAGCTAATTAAGCTTATTATCTCATTTTGGAGCTAACTAAGCATATGAAGTCATTTAGGACCTAAAATATGTCATTTCTTCAGCATATTATGTCATTTTAGAGCTAGCTAAGCATATTAAGTCATTTTGGAGGAAAAGATGCTAAGTATAGGTCATTTTAGAGCTATCCTAGGTTAAATATGTCATTTTAGAGCTAAGTAAGGTTATTATGTCATTTTGGAGCTAGCTAAGCATGTGAAGTCATTTAGGAGCTAAACTACGTCATTTCTTAAGCATATTATGTCATTTTAGAGCTAGTTAAGCATATTAAGTAATTTTGGAGGAAAAGATGCTAAGTATAGGTCATTTTAGAGCTATCCTAGGTTAAATAGGTCATTTTGAAGCTAGCTAAGCATATTAAGTCATTTTGGAGGAAAAAAATGCTAAGTATAGGTCATTTTAGAGCTATCCTAGGTTAAGTAGGTCATTTTGAAGCTAGCTAAGCATATTAAGTCATTTTGGAGGAAAAATGCTAAGTATAGGTCATTTTAGACCTATCCTAGGTTAAATAGGTCATTTTGGAGCTAATTAAGCTTATTATGTAATTTTTGAGCTAGCTAAGCATATTGAGTCATTTTGGAGGAAACAATGCTAAGTATAGGTCATTTTATAGCTATCCTAGGTTAAATAGGTCATTTTAGAGCTAAGTAAGGTTATTATGTCATTTTGGAGCTAGCTAAGCATGTGAGGTCATTTAGGAGCTAAACTATGTCATTTCTTAAGCATATTATGTCATTTTAGAGCTAGTTAAGCAGATTAAGTAATTTTGGAGGAAAAGATGCTAAGTATAGGTCATTTTAGAGCTATCCTAGGTTAAATGTGTCATTTTAGAGCTAAGTAAGGTTATTATGTCATTTTGGAGCTAGCTAAGCATGTGAAGTCATTTAGGAGCTAAACTATGTCATTTCTTAAGCATATTATGTCATTTTAGAGCTAGTTAAGCATATTAAGTAATTTTGGAGGAAAAGATGCTAAGTATAGGTCATTTTAGAGCTATCCTAGGTTAAATAGGTCATTTTGAAGCTAGCTAAGCATATTAAGTCATTTTGGAGGGAAAAAATGCTAAGTATAGGTCATTTTAGATCTATCCTAGGTTAAGTAGGTCATTTTGAAGCTAGCTAAGCATATTAAGTCATTTTGGAGGAAAAATGCTAAGTATAGGTCATTTTAGACCTATCCTAGGTTAAATAGGTCATTTTGGATCTAATTAAGCTTATTATGTAATTTTTGAGCTAGCTAAGCATATTGAGTCATTTTGGAGGAAACAATGCTAAGTATAGGTCATTTTAGAGCTATCCTAGGTTAAATAGGTCATTTTAGAGCTAAGTAAGGTTATTATGTCATTTTGGAGCTAGCTAAGCATGTGAAGTCATTTAGGAGCTAAACTATGTCATTTCTTAAGCATATTATGTCATTTTAGAGCTACTTAAGCAGATTAAGTAATTTTGGAGGAAAAGATGCTAAGTATAGGTCATTTTAGAGCTATCCTAGGTTAAATGTGTCATTTTAGAGCTAAGTAAGGTTATTATGTCATTTTGGAGCTAGCTAAGCATGTGAAGTCATTTAGGAGCTAAACTATGTCATTTCTTAAGCATATTATGTCATTTTAGAGCTAGTTAAGCATATTAAGTAATTTTGGAGGAAAAGATGCTAAGTATAGGTCATTTTAGAGCTATCCTAGGTTAAATAGGTCATTTTGAAGCTAGCTAAGCATATTAAGTAATTTTGGAGGAAAAAATGCTAAGTATAGGTCATTTTAGAGCTATCCTAGGTTAAATAGGTCATTTTCGAGCTAATTAAGCTTATTATGTAATTTTTGAGCTAGCTAAGCATATTGAGTCATTTTGGAGCAAAAAATGCTAAGTATAGGTCATTTTAGAGCTATCCTAGGTTAAGTAGGTCATTTTGGAGCTAATTAAGATTATTATCTCATTTTGGAGCTAACTAAGCATATGAAGTCATTTAGGACCTAAAATATGTCATTTCTTCAGCATATTATGTCATTTTAGAGCTAGCTAAGCATATTAAGTCATTTTGGAGGAAAAGATGCTAAGTATAGGTCATTTTAGAGCTATCCTAGGTTAAATATGTCATTTTAGAGCTAAGTAAGGTTATTATGTCATTTTGGAGCTAGCTAAGCATGTGAAGTCATTTAGGAGCTAAACTACGTCATTTCTTAAGCATATTGTGTCATTTTAGAGCTAGTTAAGCATATTAAGTAATTTTGGAGGAAAAGATGCTAAGTATAGGTCATTTTAGAGCTATCCTAGGTTAAATAGGTCATTTTGAAGCTAGCTAAGCATATTAAGTAATTTTGGAGGAAAAAATGCTAAGTATAGGTCATTTTAGAGCTATCCTAGGTTAAATAGGTCATTTTCGAGCTAATTAAGCTTATTATGTAATTTTTGAGCTAGCTAAGCATATTGAGTCATTTTGGAGCAAAAAATGCTAAGTATAGGTCATTTTAGAGCTATTCTAGGTTAAATAGGTCATTTTGGAGCTAAGTAGGGTTATTATGTCATTTTGGAGCTAGCTAAGCATATGAAGTCATTTAGGAGCTAAAATATGTCATTTCTTAAGCATATTATGTCATTTTAGAGGTAGTTAAGCATATTAAGTCATTTTGGATGAAAAGATGCTAAGTATAGGTCATTTTATAGCTATCCTAGGTTAAATAGGTCATTTTGAAGCTAGCTAAGCATATTAAGTCATTTTGGAGGAAAAAATGCTAAGTATAGGTCATTTTAGAGCTATCCTAGGTTAAATAGGTCATTTTGGAGCTAATTAAGCTTATTATGTAATTTTTGAGCTAGCTAAGCATATTGAGTCATTTTGGAGGACAAAATGCTAAGTATAGGTCATTTTAGAGCTATCCTAGGTTAAATAGGTCATTTTAGAGCTAAGTAAGTTTATTATGTCATTTTGGAGCTAGCTAAGCATGTGAAGTCATTTAGGAGCTAAACTATGTCATTTCTTAAGCATATTATGTCATTTTAGAGCTAGTTAAGCAGATTAAGTAATTTTGGAGGAAAAGATGCTAAGTATAGGTTATTTTAGAGCTATCCTAGGTTAAATAGGTCATTTTGAAGCTAGCTAAGCATATTAAGTCATTTTGGAGGAAAAAATGCTAAGTATAGGTCATTTTAGAGCTATCCTAGGTTAAATAGGTCATTTTGGAGCTAATTAAGCTTATTATGTAATTTTTGAGCTAGCTAAGCGTATTGAGTCATTTTGGTGGAAAAAATGCTAACTATAGGTCATTTTAGAGCTAGCCTAGGTTAAATAGGTCATTTTGGAGCTAAGTAAGGTTATTATGTCATTTTGGAGCTAACTAAGCATATGAAGTCATTTAGGACCTAAAATATGTCATTTCTTAAGCATATTATATCATTTTAGAGCTAGCTAAGCACATTAAGTCATTTTGGAGGAAAAGATGCTAAGTATAGGTCATTTTAGAGCTATCCTAGGTTAAATATGTCATTTTAGAGCTAAGTAAGGTTATTATGTCATTTTGGAGCTAGCTAAGCATGTGAAGTCATTTAGGAGTTAAACTATGTCATTTCTTAAGCATATTATGTCATTTTAGAGCTAGTTAGGCATATTAAGTAATTTTGGAGTAAAAGATGCTAAGTATAGGTCATTTTAGAGCTATCCTAGGTTAAATAGGTCATTTTGAAGCTAGCTAAGAATATTAAGTAATTTTGGAGGAAAAAATGCTAAGTATAGGTCATTTTAGAGTTATCCTAGGTAAAATAGGTCATTTTTGAGCTAATTAAGCTTATTATGTAATTTTGGAGCTAGCTAAGCATGTGAAGTCATTTAGGACCTAAACTATGTCATTTCTTAAGCATATTATGTCATTTTAGAGCTAGTTAAGCAGATTAAGTAATTTTGGAGGAAAAGATGCTAAGTATAGGTCATTTTATAGCTATCCTAGGTTAAATAGGTCATTTTGAAGCTAGCTAAGCATATTAAGTCATTTTGGAGGAAAAAATGCTAAGTATAGGTCATTTTAGAGCTATCCTAGGTTAAATTGGTCATTTTGGAACTAATTAAGCTTATTATGTAATTTTTGAGCTAGTTAAGCATATTGAGTCATTTTGGTGCAAAAATGCTAACTATAGGTCATTTTATAGCTAGCCTAGGTTAAATAGGTCATTTTGGAGCTAAGTAAGGTTATTATGTAATTTTTGAGCTAGCTAAGCATATTGAGTCATTTTGGTGGAAAAAATGCTAACTATAGGTCATTTTAGAGCTAGCCTAGGTTAAATAGGTCATTTTGGAGCTAAGTAAGGTTATTATGTCATTTTGGAGCTAACTAAGCATATGAAGTCATTTAGGACCTAAAATATGTCATTTCTTAAGCATATTATATCATTTTAGAGCTAGCTAAGCACATTAAGTCATTTTGAAGGAAAAGATGCTAAGTATAGGTCATTTTAGAGCTATCCTAGGTTAAATATGTCATTTTAGAGCTAAGTAAGGTTATTATGTCATTTTGGAGCTAGCTAAGCATGAGTAGTCATTTAGGAGCTAAACTATGTCATTTCTTAAGCATATTATGTCATTTTAGAGCTAGTTAAGCATATTAAGTAATTATGGAGGAAAAGATGCTAAGTATAGGTCATTTTAGAGCTATCCTAGGCTAAATAGGTCATTTTGAAGCTAACTAAGCATATTAAGTCATTTTGGAGGAAAAAAATGCTAAGTATAGGTCATTTTAGAGCTATCCTAGGTTAAATAGGTCATTTTGGAGCTAATTAAGCTTATTATGTAATTTTTGAGCTAGCTAAGCATATTGAGTCATTTTGGAGCTAAAAATGCTAAGTATAGGTCATTTTAGAGCTATCGTAGGTTAAATAGGTCATTTTGGAGCTAAGTAAGGTTATTATGTCATTTTGGAGCTAGCTAAGCATATGAAGTCATTTAGGAGCTAAAATATGTCATTTCTTAAGCATATTATGTCATTTTAGAGCTAGTTAAGCATATTAAGTCATTTTGGAGGAAAAGATGCTAAGTATAGGTCATTTTAGAGCTATCCTAGGTTAAATAGGTCATTTTGAAGCTAGCTAAGAATATTAAGTCATTTTGGAGGAAAAAATGCTAAGTATAGGTCATTTTAGAGCTATCCTAGGTTAAATATGTCATTTTAGAGCTAAGTAAGGTTATTATGTCATTTTGGAGCTAGCTAAGCATGTGAAGTCATTTAGGAGCTAAACTATGTCATTTCTTAAGCATATTATGTCATTTTAGAGCTAGTTAAGCATATTAAGTAATTTTGGAGGAAAAAAATGCTAAGTATAGGTAATTTTAGAGCTATCCGAGGTTAAATAGGTCATTTTGGAGCTAATTAAGCTTATTATGTAATTTTTGAGCTAGCTAAGCATATTGAGTCATTTTGGAGGAAAAAAATGCTAAGTATAGGTCATTTTAGAGCTAGCCTAGGTTAAATAGGTCATTTTGAAGCTAGCTAAGCATATGAAGTCATTTAGGACCTAAAATATGTCATTTCTTAAGCATATTATATCATTTTAGACCTAGCTAAGCATATTAAGTCATTTTGGAGGAAAAGATGCTAAGTATAAGTCATTTTAGAGCTATCCTAGGTTAAATATGTCATTTTAGAGCTAAGTAAGGTTATTATGTCATGTTGGAGCTAGCTAAGCATGTGAAGTCATTTAGGAGCTAAACTATGTTATTTCTTAAGCATATTATGTCATTTTAGAGCTAGTTAAGCATATTAAGTAATTTTGGAGGAAAAGATGCTAAGTATAGGTCATTTTAGAGCTATCCTAGGTTAAATAGGTCATTTTGAAGCTAGCTAAGCATATTAAGTCATTTTGGAGGAAAAAATGCTAAGTATAGGTCATTTTAGAGCTATCCTAGGTTAAGTAGGTCATTTTGAAGCTAGCTAAGCATATTAAGTCATTTTGGAGGAAAAATGCTAAGTATAGCTCATTTTAGACCTATCCTAGGTTAAATAGGTCATTTTGGAGCTAATTAAGCTTATTATGTAATTTTTGAGCTAGCTAACCATATTGAGTCATTTTGGAGGAAACAATGCTAAGTATAGGTCATTTTAGAGCTATCCTAGGTTAAATAGGTCATTTTAGAGCTAAGTAAGGTTATTATGTCATTTTGGAGCTAGCTAAGCATGTGAAGTCATTTAGGAGCTAAACTATGTCATTTCTTAAGCATATTATGTCATTTTAGAGCTAGTTAAACAGATTAAGTAATTTTGGAGGAAAAGATGCTAAGTATAGGTCATTTTAGAGCTATCCTTGGTTAAATGTGTCATTTTAGAGCTAATTAAGCTTATTATGTAATTTTGGAGCTAGCTAAGGATGTGAAGTCATTTAGGAGCTAAACTATGTCATTTCTTAAGCATATTATGTCATTTTAGAGCTAGTTAAGCATATTAAATAATTTTGGAGGAAAAGATGCTAAGTATAGGTCATTTTAGAGCTATCCTAGGTTAAATAGGTCATTTTGAAGCTAGCTAAGCATATTAAGTAATTTTGGAGGAAAAAATGCTAAGTATAGGTCATTTTAGAGCTATCCTAGGTTAAATAGGTCATTTTCGAGCTAATTAAGCTTATTATGTAATTTTTGAGCTAGCTAAGCATATTGAGTCATTTTGGAGCAAAAAAATGCTAAGTATAGGTCATTTTAGAGCTATCCTAGGTTAAGTAGGTCATTTTGGAGCTAATTAAGCTTATTATCTCATTTTGGAGCTAACTAAGCATATGAAGTCATTTAGGACCTAAGATATGTCATTTCTTCAGCATATTATATCATTTTAGAGCTAGCTAAGCATATTAAGTCATTTTGGAGGAAAAGATGCTAAGTATAGGACATTTTAGAGCTATCCTAGGTTAAATATGTCATTTTATAGCTAAGTAAGGTTATTATGTCATTTTGGAGCTAGCTAAGCATGTGAAGTCATTTAGGAGCTAAACTATGTCATTTCTTAAGCATATTATGTCATTTTAGAGCTAGTTAAGCATATTAAGTAATTTTGGAGGAAAAGATGCTAAGTATAGGTCATTTTAGAGCTATCCTAGGTTAAATATGTCATTTTAGAGCTAAGTAAGGTTATTATGTCATTTTGGAGCTAGCTAAGCATGTGAAGTCATTTAGGAGCTAAACTATGTCATTTCTTAAGCATATTATGTCATTTTAGAGCTAGTTAAGCAGATTAAGTAATTTTGGAGGAAAAGATGCTAAGTATAGGTCATTTTAGAGCTATCCTAGGTTAAATAGGTCATTTTGAAGCTAGCTAAGCATATTAAGTAATTTTGGAGGAAAAAATGCTAAGTATAGGTCATTTTAGAGCTATCCTAGGTTAAATAGGTCATTTTCGAGCTAATTAAGCTTATTATGTATTTTTTGAGCTAGCTAAGCATATTGAGTTATTTTGGAGCAAAAAAATGCTAAGTATAGGTCATTTTAGAGCTATTCTAGGTTAAATAGGTCATTTTGGAGCTAAGTAGGGTTATTATGTCATTTTGGAGCTAGCTAAGCATATGAAGTCATTTAGGAGCTAAAATATGTCATTTCTTAAGCATATTATGTCATTTTAGAGGTAGTTAAGCATATTAAGTC
>NW_025228441.1:29478-30625 GCF_018294505.1 Triticum aestivum | reverse complement strand
AAAAAATGCTAAGTATAGGTCATTTTAGAGCTATCCTAGGTTAAATAGGTCATTTTGGAGCTAATTAAGCTTATTATGTAATTTTTGAGCTAGCTAAGCATATTGAGTCATTTTGGAGCTAAAAATGCTAAGTATAGGTCATTTTAGAGCTATCGTAGGTTAAATAGGTCATTTTGGAGCTAAGTAAGGTTATTATGTCATTTTGGAGCTAGCTAAGCATATGAAGTCATTTAGGAGCTAAAATATGTCATTTCTTAAGCATATTATGTCATTTTAGAGCTAGTTAAGCATATTAAGTCATTTTGGAGGAAAAGATGCTAAGTATAGGTCATTTTAGAGCTATCCTAGGTTAAATAGGTCATTTTGAAGCTAGCTAAGAATATTAAGTCATTTTGGAGGAAAAAAATGCTAAGTATAGGTCATTTTAGAGCTATCCTAGGTTAAATATGTCATTTTAGAGCTAAGTAAGGTTATTATGTCATTTTGGAGCTAGCTAAGCATGTGAAGTCATTTAGGAGCTAAACTATGTCATTTCTTAAGCATATTATGTCATTTTAGAGCTAGTTAAGCATATTAAGTAATTTTGGAGGAAAAAAATGCTAAGTATAGGTAATTTTAGAGCTATCCAAGGTTAAATAGGTCATTTTGGAGCTAATTAAGCTTATTATGTAATTTTTGAGCTAGCTAAGCATATTGAGTCATTTTGGAGGAAAAAAATGCTAAGTATAGGTCATTTTAGAGCTAGCCTAGGTTAAATAGGTCATTTTGAAGCTAGCTAAGCATATGAAGTCATTTAGGACCTAAAATATGTCATTTCTTAAGCATATTATATCATTTTAGACCTAGCTAAGCATATTAAGTCATTTTGGAGGAAAAGATGCTAAGTATAAGTCATTTTAGAGCTATCCTAGGTTAAATATGTCATTTTAGAGCTAAGTAAGGTTATTATGTCATGTTGGAGCTAGCTAAGCATGTGAAGTCATTTAGGAGCTAAACTATGTTATTTCTTAAGCATATTATGTCATTTTAGAGCTAGTTAAGCATATTAAGTAATTTTGGAGGAAAAGATGTCATTTTAGAGCTATCCTAGGTTAAATAGGTCATTTTGAAGCTAGCTAAGCATATTAAGTCATTTTGGAGGAAAAAA
>NW_025228441.1:27027-29468 GCF_018294505.1 Triticum aestivum | reverse complement strand
AAAAAATGCTAAGTATAGGTCATTTTAGAGCTATTCTAGGTTAAATAGGTCATTTTGGAGCTAAGTAGGGTTATTATGTCATTTTGGAGCTAGCTAAGCATATGAAGTCATTTAGGAGCTAAAATATGTCATTTCTTAAGCATATTATGTCATTTTAGAGGTAGTTAAGCATATTAAGTCATTTTGGATGAAAAGATGCTAAGTATAGGTCATTTTATAGCTATCCTAGGTTAAATAAGTCATTTTGAAGCTAGCTAAGCATATTAAGTCATTTTGGAGGAAAAAAAATGCTAAGTATAGGTCATTTTAGAGCTATCCTAGGTTAAATAGGTCATTTTGGAGCTAATTAAGCTTATTATGTAATTTTTGAGCTAGCTAAGCATATTGAGTCATTTTGGAGGAAAAAATGCTAAGTATAGGTCATTTTAGAGCTATCCTAGGTTAAATAGGTCATTTTAGAGCTAAGTAAGTTTATTATGTCATTTTGGAGCTAGCTAAGCATGTGAAGTCATTTAGGAGCTAAACTATGTCATTTCTTAAGCATATTATGTCATTTTAGAGCTAGTTAAGCAGATTAAGTAATTTTGGAGGAAAAGATGCTAAGTATAGGTTATTTTAGAGCTATCCTAGGTTAAATAGGTCATTTTGAAGCTAGCTAAGCATATTAAGTCATTTTGGAGGAAAAAATGCTAAGTATAGGTCATTTTAGAGCTATCCTAGGTTAAATAGGTCATTTTGGAGCTAATTAAGCTTATTATGTAATTTTTGAGCTAGCTAAGCATATTGAGTCATTTTGGTGGAAAAAATGCTAACTATAGGTCATTTTAGAGCTAGTCTAGGTTAAATAGGTCATTTTGGAGCTAAGTAAGGTTATTATGTCATTTTGGAGCTAACTAAGCATATGAAGTCATTTAGGACCTAAAATATGTCATTTCTTAAGCATATTATATCATTTTAGAGCTAGCTAAGCACATTAAGTCATTTTGGAGGAAAAGATGCTAAGTATAGGTCATTTTAGAGCTATCCTAGGTTAAATATGTCATTTTAGAGCTAAGTAAGGTTATTATGTCATTTTGGAGCTAGCTAAGCATGTGAAGTCATTTAGGAGCTAAACTATGTCATTTCTTAAGCATATTATGTCATTTTAGAGCTAGTTAGGCATATTAAGTAATTTTGGAGTAAAAGATGCTAAGTATAGGTCATTTTAGAGCTATCCTAGGTTAAATAGGTCATTTTGAAGCTAGCTAAGAATATTAAGTAATTTTGGAGGAAAAAATGCTAAGTATAGGTCATTTTAGAGTTATCCTAGGTAAAATAGGTCATTTTTGAGCTAATTAAGCTTATTATGTAATTTTGGAGCTAGCTAAGCATGTGAAGTCATTTAGGACCTAAACTATGTCATTTCTTAAGCATATTATGTCATTTTAGAGCTAGTTAAGCAGATTAAGTAATTTTGGAGGAAAAGATGCTAAGTATAGGTCATTTTATAGCTATCCTAGGTTAAATAGGTCATTTTGAAGCTAGCTAAGCATATTAAGTCATTTTGGAGGAAAAAATGCTAAGTATAGGTCATTTTAGAGCTATCCTAGGTTAAATTGGTCATTTTGGAACTAATTAAGCTTATTATGTAATTTTTGAGCTAGTTAAGCATATTGAGTCATTTTGGTGGAAAAATGCTAACTATAGGTCATTTTATAGCTAGCCTAGGTTAAATAGGTCATTTTGGAGCTAAGTAAGGTTATTATGTAAGTTTTGAGCTAGCTAAGCATATTGAGTCATTTTGGTGGAAAAAATGCTAACTATAGGTCATTTTAGAGCTAGCCTAGGTTAAATAGGTCATTTTGGAGCTAAGTAAGGTTATTATGTCATTTTGGAGCTAACTAAGCATATGAAGTCATTTAGGACCTAAAATATGTCATTTCTTAAGCATATTATATCATTTTAGAGCTAGCTAAGCATATTAAGTCATTTTGGAGGAAAAGATGCTAAGTATAGGTCACTTTAGAGCTATCCTAGGTTAAATATGTCATTTTAGAGCTAAGTAAGGTTATTATGTCATTTTGGAGCTAGCTAAGCATGTGAAGTCATTTAGGAGCTAAACTATGTCATTTCTTAAGCATATTATGTCATTTTGGAGCTAGTTAAGCATATTAAGTAATTTTGGAGGAAAAGATGCTAAGTATAGGTCATTTTGGAGCTATCCTAGGTTAAATATGTCATTTTAGAGCTAAGTAAGGTTATTATGTCATTTTGGAGCTAGCTAAGCATGAGTAGTCATTTAGGAGCTAAACTATGTCATTTCTTAAGCATATTATGTCATTTTAGAGCTAGTTAAGCATATTAAGTAATTATGGAGGAAAAGATGCTAAGTATAGGTCATTTTAGAGCTATCCTAGGCTAAATAGGTCATTTTGAAGCTAGCTAAGCATATTAAGTCATTT
>NW_025228441.1:24884-26743 GCF_018294505.1 Triticum aestivum | reverse complement strand
AAGGTTAAATAGGTCATTTTGGAGCTAATTAAGCTTATTATGTAATTTTTGAGCTAGCTAAGCATATTGAGTCATTTTGGAGGAAAAAAATGCTAAGTATAGGTCATTTTAGAGCTAGCCTAGGTTAAATAGGTCATTTTGAAGCTAGCTAAGCATATGAAGTCATTTAGGACCTAAAATATGTCATTTCTTAAGCATATTATATCATTTTAGACCTAGCTAAGCATATTAAGTCATTTTGGAGGAAAAGATGCTAAGTATAAGTCATTTTAGAGCTATCCTAGGTTAAATATGTCATTTTAGAGCTAAGTAAGGTTATTATGTCATGTTGGAGCTAGCTAAGCATGTGAAGTCATTTAGGAGCTAAACTATGTTATTTCTTAAGCATATTATGTCATTTTAGAGCTAGTTAAGCATATTAAGTAATTTTGGAGGAAAAGATGTCATTTTAGAGCTATCCTAGGTTAAATAGGTCATTTTGAAGCTAGCTAAGCATATTAAGTCATTTTGGAGGAAAAAATGCTAAGTATAGGTCATTTTAGAGCTATCCTAGGTTAAGTAGGTCATTTTGAAGCTAGCTAAGCATATTAAGTCATTTTGGAGGAAAAATGCTAAGTATAGCTCATTTTAGACCTATCCTAGGTTAAATAGGTCATTTTGGAGCTAATTAAGCTTATTATGTAATTTTTGAGCTAGCTAACCGTATTGAGTCATTTTGGAGGAAACAATGCTAAGTATAGGTCATTTTAGAGCTATCCTAGGTTAAATAGGTCATTTTAGAGCTAAGTAAGGTCATTATGTCATTTTGGAGCTAGCTAAGCATGTGAAGTCATTTAGGAGCTAAACTATGTCATTTCTTAAGCATATTATGTCATTTTAGAGCTAGTTAAACAGATTAAGTAATTTTGGAGGAAAAGATGCTAAGTATAGGTCATTTTAGAGCTATCCTTGGTTAAATGTGTCATTTTAGAGCTAAGTAAGGTTATTATGTCATTTTGGAGCTAGCTAAGGATGTGAAGTCATTTAGGAGCTAAACTATGTCATTTCTTAAGCATATTATGTCATTTTAGAGCTAGTTAAGCATATTAAGTAATTTTGGAGGAAAAGATGCTAAGTATAGGTCATTTTAGAGCTATCCTAGGTTAAATAGGTCATTTTGAAGCTAGCTAAGCATATTAAGTAATTTTGGAGGAAAAAATGCTAAGTATAGGTCATTTTAGAGCTATCCTAGGTTAAATAGGTCATTTTCGAGCTAATTAAGCTTATTATGTAATTTTTGAGCTAGCTAAGCATATTGAGTCATTTTGGAGGAAAAAAATGCTAAGTATAGGTCATTTTAGAGCTATCCTAGGTTAAGTAGGTCATTTTGGAGCTAATTAAGCTTATTATCTCATTTTGGAGCTAACTAAGCATATGAAGTCATTTAGGACCTAAGATATGTCATTTCTTCAGCATATTATATCATTTTAGAGCTAGCTAAGCATATTAAGTCATTTTGGAGGAAAAGATGCTAAGTATAGGACATTTTAGAGCTATCCTAGGTTAAATATGTCATTTTACAGCTAAGTAAGGTTATTATGTCATTTTGGAGCTAGCTAAGCATGTGAAGTCATTTAGGAGCTAAACTATGTCATTTCTTAAGCATATTATGTCATTTTAGAGCTAGTTAAGCATATTAAGTAATTTTGGAGGAAAAGATGCTAAGTATAGGTCATTTTAGAGCTATCCTAGGTTAAATATGTCATTTTAGAGCTAAGTAAGGTTATTATGTCATTTTGGAGCTAGCTAAGCATGTGAAGTCATTTAGGAGCTAAACTATGTCATTTCTTAAGCATATTATGTCATTTTAGAGCTAGTTA
>NW_025228441.1:22387-24874 GCF_018294505.1 Triticum aestivum | reverse complement strand
AAAAAATGCTAAGTATAGGTCATTTTAGAGCTATCCTAGGTTAAATAGGTCATTTTGGAGCTAATTAAGCTTATTATGTAATTTTTGAGCTAGCTAAGCATATTGAGTCATTTTGGAGCTAAAAATGCTAAGTATAGGTCATTTTAGAGCTATCGTAGGTTAAATAGGTCATTTTGGAGCTAAGTAAGGTTATTATGTCATTTTGGAGCTAGCTAAGCATATGAAGTCATTTAGGAGCTAAAATATGTCATTTCTTAAGCATATTATGTCATTTTAGAGCTAGTTAAGCATATTAAGTCATTTTGGAGGAAAAGATGCTAAGTATAGGTCATTTTAGAGCTATCCTAGGTTAAATAGGTCATTTTGAAGCTAGCTAAGAATATTAAGTCATTTTGGAGGAAAAAATGCTAAGTATAGGTCATTTTAGAGCTATCCTAGGTTAAATATGTCATTTTAGAGCTAAGTAAGGTTATTATGTCATTTTGGAGCTAGCTAAGCATGTGAAGTCATTTAGGAGCTAAACTATGTCATTTCTTAAGCATATTATGTCATTTTAGAGCTAGTTAAGCATATTAAGTAATTTTGGAGGAAAAAAATGCTAAGTATAGGTAATTTTAGAGCTATCGAAGGTTAAATAGGTCATTTTGGAGCTAATTAAGCTTATTATGTAATTTTTGAGCTAGCTAAGCATATTGAGTCATTTTGGAGGAAAAAAATGCTAAGTATAGGTCATTTTAGAGCTAGCCTAGGTTAAATAGGTCATTTTGAAGCTAGCTAAGCATATGAAGTCATTTAGGACCTAAAATATGTCATTTCTTAAGCATATTATATCATTTTAGACCTAGCTAAGCATATTAAGTCATTTTGGAGGAAAAGATGCTAAGTATAAGTCATTTTAGAGCTATCCTAGGTTAAATATGTCATTTTAGAGCTAAGTAAGGTTATTATGTCATGTTGGAGCTAGCTAAGCATGTGAAGTCATTTAGGAGCTAAACTATGTTATTTCTTAAGCATATTATGTCATTTTAGAGCTAGTTAAGCATATTAAGTAATTTTGGAGGAAAAGATGTCATTTTAGAGCTATCCTAGGTTAAATAGGTCATTTTGAAGCTAGCTAAGCATATTAAGTCATTTTGGAGGAAAAAAATGCTAAGTATAGGTCATTTTAGAGCTATCCTAGGTTAAGTAGGTCATTTTGAAGCTAGCTAAGCATATTAAGTCATTTTGGAGGAAAAATGCTAAGTATAGCTCATTTTAGACCTATCCTAGGTTAAATAGGTCATTTTGGAGCTAATTAAGCTTATTATGTAATTTTTGAGCTAGCTAAGCGTATTGAGTCATTTTGGAGGAAACAATGCTAAGTATAGGTCATTTTAGAGCTATCGTAGGTTAAATAGGTCATTTTAGAGCTAAGTAAGGTCATTATGTCATTTTGGAGCTAGCTAAGCATGTGAAGTCATTTAGGAGCTAAACTATGTCATTTCTTAAGCATATTATGTCATTTTAGAGCTAGTTAAACAGATTAAGTAATTTTGGAGGAAAAGATGCTAAGTATAGGTCATTTTAGAGCTATCCTTGGTTAAATGTGTCATTTTAGAGCTAAGTAAGGTTATTATGTCATTTTGGAGCTAGCTAAGGATGTGAAGTCATTTAGGAGCTAAACTATGTCATTTCTTAAGCATATTATGTCATTTTAGAGCTAGTTAAGCATATTAAGTAATTTTGGAGGAAAAGATGCTAAGTATAGGTCATTTTAGAGCTATCCTAGGTTAAATAGGTCATTTTGAAGCTAGCTAAGCATATTAAGTAATTTTGGAGGAAAAAATGCTAAGTATAGGTCATTTTAGAGCTATCCTAGGTTAAATAGGTCATTTTCGAGCTAATTAAGCTTATTATGTAATTTTTGAGCTAGCTAAGCATATTGAGTCATTTTGGAGGAAAAAAAATGCTAAGTATAGGTCATTTTAGAGCTATCCTAGGTTAAGTAGGTCATTTTGGAGCTAATTAAGCTTATTATCTCATTTTGGAGCTAACTAAGCATATGAAGTCATTTAGGACCTAAGATATGTCATTTCTTCAGCATATTATATCATTTTAGAGCTAGCTAAGCATATTAAGTCATTTTGGAGGAAAAGATGCTAAGTATAGGACATTTTAGAGCTATCCTAGGTTAAATATGTCATTTTACAGCTAAGTAAGGTTATTATGTCATTTTGGAGCTAGCTAAGCATGTGAAGTCATTTAGGAGCTAAACTATGTCATTTCTTAAGCATATTATGTCATTTTAGAGCTAGTTAAGCATATTAAGTAATTTTGGAGGAAAAGATGCTAAGTATAGGTCATTTTAGAGCTATCCTAGGTTAAATATGTCATTTTAGAGCTAAGTAAGGTTATTATGTCATTTTGGAGCTAGCTAAGCATGTGAAGTCATTTAGGAGCTAAACTATGTCATTTCTTAAGCATATTATGTCATTTTAGAGCTAGTTA
>NW_025228441.1:20532-22342 GCF_018294505.1 Triticum aestivum | reverse complement strand
GAAGCTAGCTAAGCATATTAAGTCATTTTGGAGGAAACAAATGCTAAGTATAGGTCATTTTAGAGCTATCCTAGGTTAAATAGGTCATTTTGGAGCTAATTAAGCTTATTATGTAATTTTTGAGCTAGCTAAGCATATTGAGTCATTTTGGGGGAAACAATGCTAAGTATAGGTCATTTTTGAGCTATCCTGTGTTAAATAGGTCATTTTAGAGCTAAGTAGGGTTATTATGTCATTTTGAAGCTAGCTAAGCATGTGAAGTCATTTAGGAGCTAAACTATGTCATTTCTTAAGCATATTATGTCATTTTAGAGCTAGTTAAGCAGATTAAGTAATTTTGGGGGAAACGATGCTAAGTATAGGTCATTTTAGAGCTATCCTAGGTTAAATAGGTCATTTTGAAGCTAGCTAAGCATATTAAGTCATTTTGGAGGAAAAAAATGCTAAGTATAGGTCATTTTAGAGCTATCATAGGTTAAATAGGTCATTTTGGAGCAAATTAAGCTTATTATGTAATTTTTGAGCTAGCTAAGCATATTGAGTCATTTTGGTGGAAAAATGCTAACTATAGGTCATTTTAGAGCTAGCCTAGGCTAAATAGGTCATTTTGGAGCTAAGTAAGGTTATTATGTAATTTTTGAGCTAGCTAAGCATATTGAGTCATTTTGGTGGAAAAACTACTAACTATAGGTCATTTTAGAGCTAGCCTAGGTTAAATAGGTCATTTTGGAGCTAAGTATTGTTATTATGTCATTTTGGAGCTAACTAAGCATATGAAGTCATTTAGGACCTAAAATATGTCATTTCTTAAGCATATTATATCATTTTAGAGCTAGCTAAGCATATTGAGTCATTTTGGTGGAAAAACTACTAACTATAGGTCATTTTAGAGTTATCCTAGGTTAAATATGTCATTTTAGAGCTAAGTAAGGTTATTATGTCATTTTGGAGCTAGCTAAGCATGAGTAGTCATTTAGGAGCTAAACTATGTCATTTCTTAAGCATATTATGTCATTTTAGAGCTAGTTAAGCATATTAAGTAATTATGGAGGGAAAGATGCTAAGTATAGGTCATTTTAGAGCTATCCTAGGCTAAATAGGTCATTTTGAAGCTAGCTAAGCATATTAAGTCATTTTGGAGGAAAAATGCTAAGTATAGGTCATTTTAGAGCTATCCTAGGTTAAATAGGTCATTTTGGAGCTAATTAAGCTTATTACGTAATTTTTGAGCTAGCTAAGCATATTGAGTCATTTTGGAGCTAAAAAATGCTAAGTATAGGTCATTTTAGAGCTATCCTAGGTTAAATAGGTCATTTTGGAGCTAAGTAAGGTTATTATGTCATTTAGAGCTAGCTAAGCATATGAAGTCATTTAGGAGCTAAAATATGTCATTTCTTAAGCATATTATGTCATTTTAGAGCTAGTTAAGCATATTAAGTCATTTTGGAGGAAAAGATGCTAAGTATAGGTCATTTTAGAGCTATCCTATGTTAAATAGGTCATTTTGAAGCCAGCTAAGCATATTAAGTCATTTTGGAGGAAAAATATGCTAAGTATAGGTCATTTTAGAGCTATCCTAAGTTAAATAGGTATTTTGGAGCTAATTAAGCTTATTATGTAATTTTGGAGCTAGCTAAGCATATTGAGTCATTTTGGAGGAAAAAAATGCTAAGTATAGGTCATTTTAGAGCTAGCCTAGGTTAAATAGGTCATTTTGAAGCTAGCTAAGCATATGAAGTCATTTAGGACCTAAAATATGTCATTTCTTAAGCATATTATATCATTTTAGAGCTAGCTAAGCATATTAAGT
>NW_025228441.1:12979-19463 GCF_018294505.1 Triticum aestivum | reverse complement strand
AGCTAAGTAAGGTTATTATGTCATTTTGGAGCTAGCTAAGCATGTGAAGTCATTTAGGAGCTAAACTATGTCATTTCTTAAGCATATTATGTCATTTTAGAGCTAGTTAAGCATATTAAGTAATTTTGGAGGAAAAGATGCTAAGTATAGGTCATTTTAGAGCTATCCTAGGTTAAATATGTCATTTTAGAGCTAAGTAAGGTTATTATGTCATTTTGGAGCTAGCTAAGCATGTGAAGTCATTTAGGAGCTAAACTATGTCATTTCTTAAGCATATTATGTCATTTTAGAGCTAGTTAAGCAGATTAAGTAATTTTGGAGGAAAAGATGCTAAGTATAGGTCATTTTAGAGCTATCCTAGGTTAAATAGGTCATTTTGAAGCTAGCTAAGCATATTAAGTAATTTTGGAGGAAAAAATGCTAAGTATAGGTCATTTTAGAGCTATCCTAGGTTAAATAGGTCATTTTCGAGCTAATTAAGCTTATTATGTAATTTTTGAGCTAGCTAAGCATATTGAGTCATTTTGGAGCAAAAAAATGCTAAGTATAGGTCATTTTAGAGCTATTCTAGGTTAAATAGGTCATTTTGGAGCTAAGTAGGGTTATTATGTCATTTTGGAGCTAGCTAAGCATATGAAGTCATTTAGGAGCTAAAATATGTCATTTCTTAAGCATATTATGTCATTTTAGAGGTAGTTAAGCATATTAAGTCATTTTGGATGAAAAGATGCTAAGTATAGGTCATTTTATAGCTATCCTAGGTTAAATAGGTCATTCTGAAGCTAGCTAAGCATATTAAGTCATTTTGGAGGAAAAAATGCTAAGTATAGGTCATTTTTGAGCTATCCTATGTTAAATAGGTCATTTTGGAGCTAAGTAAGGTTATTATGTCATTTTGGAGCTAACTAAGCATATGAAGTCATTTAGGACCTAAAATATGTCATTTCTTAAGCATATTATATTATTTTAGAGCTAGCTAAGCATATTAAGTCATTTTGGAGGAAAAGATGCTAAGTATAGGTCATTTTAGAGCTATCCTAGGTTAAATATGTTATTTTAGAGCTAAGTAAGGTTATTATGTCATTTTGGAGCTAGCTAAGCATGTGAAGTCATTTAGGAGCTAAACTATGTCATTTCTTAAGCATATTATGTCATTTTAGAGCTAGTTAGGCATATTAAGTAATTTTGGAGTAAAAGATGCTAAGTATAGGTCATTTTAGAGCTATCCTAGGTTAAATAGGTCATTTTGAAGCTAGCTAAGAATATTAAGTAATTTTGGAGGAAAAATGCTAAGTATAGGTCATTTTAGAGTTATCCTAGGTAAAATAGGTCATTTTTGAGCTAATTAAGCTTATTATGTAATTTTTGAGCTAGCTAAGTCATTTTGGAGCAAAAAAATGCTAAGTATAGGTCATTTTAGAGCTATCCTAGGTTAAATAGGTCATTTTGGAGCTAATTAAGCATATTATGTCATTTTTGAGCTAGCTAAGCATATTGAGTCATTTTACAGGAAAAAATGCTAAGTACAGGTCAGTTTAGAGCTAGCCTAGGTTAAATAGGTCATTTTGGAGCTAAGTAAGGTTATTATGTCATTTTGGAGCTAGCTAAGCATATGAAGTCATTTAGGAGCTAAAATATGTCATTTCTTAAGCATATTATGTCATTTTAGAGCTAGTTAAGCATATTAAGTAATTTTGGAGGAAAAGATGCTAATTGTATGTCATTTTAGAGCTATCCTAGGTTAAATAAGTCATTTTGAAGCTAGCTAAGCATATTAAGTCATTTTGGAGGAAAAAATGCTAAGTATAGGTCATTTTAGAGCTATCCTAGGTTAAATAGGTCATTTTGGAGCTAATTAAGCTTATTATGTAATTTTTGAGCTAGCTAAGCATATTGAGTCATTTTGGAGGAAAAAATGCTAAGTATAGGGCATTTTAGAGCTATCCTAGGTTAAATAGGTCATTTTAGAGCTAAGTAAGTTTATTATGTCATTTTGGAGCTAGCTAAGCATGTGAAGTCATTTAGGATCTAAACTATGTCATTTCTTAAGCATATTATGTCATTTTAGAGCTAGTTAAGCAGATTAAGTAATTTTGGAGGAAAAGATGCTAAGTATAGGTCATTTTATAGCTATCCTAGGTTAAATAGGTCATTTTGAAGCTAGCTAAGCATATTAAGTCATTTTGGAGGAAAAAATGCTAAGTATAGGTCATTTTAGAGCTATCCTAGGTTAAATTGGTCATTTTGGAGCTAATTAAGCTTATTATGTAATTTTTGAGCTAGCTAAGCATATTGAGTCATTTTGGTGGAAAAAATGCTAACTATAGGGCATTTTAGAGCTAGTCTAGGTTAAATAGGTCATTTTGGAGCTAAGTAAGGTTATTATGTCATTTTGGAGCTAACTAAGCATATGAAGTCATTTAGGACCTAAAATATGTCATTTCTTAAGCATATTATATCATTTTAGAGCTAGCTAAGCATATTAAGTCATTTTGGAGGAAAAGATGCTAAGTATAGGTCATTTTAGAGCTATCCTAGGTTAAATATGTCATTTTAGAGCTAAGTAAGGTTATTATGTCATTTTGGAGCTAGCTAAGCATGTGAAGTCATTTAGGAGCTAAACTATGTCATTTCTTAAGCATATTATGTCATTTTAGAGCTAGTTAAGCATATTAAGTAATTTTGGAGGAAAAGATGCTAAGTATAGGTCATTTTAGAGCTATCCTAGGTTAAATAGGTCATTTTGAAGCTAGCTAAGCATATTAAGTAATTTTGGAGGAAAAAATGCTAAGTATAGGTCATTTTAGAGCTATCCTAGGTTAAATAGGTCATTTTCGAGCTAATTAAGCTTATTATGTAATTTTTGAGCTAGCTAAGCATATTGAGTCATTTTGGAGCAAAAAAATGCTAAGTATAGGTCATTTTAGAGCTATCCTAGGTTAAGTAGGTCATTTTGGAGCTAATTAAGCTTATTATCTCATTTTGGAGCTAACTAAGCATATGAAGTCATTTAGGACCTAAAATATGTCATTTCTTAAGCATATTATATCATTTTAGAGCTAGCTAAGCATATTAAGTCATTTTGGAGGAAAATATGCTAAGTATAGGTCATTTTAGAGCTATCCTAGGTTAAATATGTCATTTTAGAGCTAAGTAAGGTTATTATGTCATTTTGGAGCTAGCTAAGCATGTGAAGTCATTTAGGAGCTAAACTATGTCATTTCTTAAGCATATTATGTCATTTTAGAGCTAGTTAAGCATATTAAGTAATTATGGAGGAAAAGATGCTAAGTATAGGTCATTTTAGAGCTATCCTAGGCTAAATAGGTCATTTTGAAGCTAGCTAAGCATATTAAGTCATTTTGGAGGAAAAAATGCTAAGTATAGGTCATTTTAGAGCTATCCTAGGTTAAATAGGTCATTTTGGAGCTAATTAAGCTTATTATGTAATTTTTGAGCTAGCTAAGCATATTGAGTCATTTTGGACCTAAAAAATGCTAAGTATAGGTCATTTTAGAGCTATCCTAGGTTAAATAGGTCATTTTGGAGCTAAGTAAGGTTATTATGTCATTTTGGAGCTAGCTAAGCATATGAAGTCATTTAGGAGCTAAAATATGTCATTTCTTAAGCATATTATGTCATTTAGAGCTAGTTAAGCATATTAAGTAATTGTGGAGGAAAAGATGCTAAGTATAGGTCATTTTAGAGCTATCCTAGGTTAAATAGGTCATTTTGAAGCTAGCTAAGCATATTAAGTCATTTTGGAGGAAAAACATGCTAAGTATAGGTCATTTTAGAGCTATCCTAGGTTAAATAGGTCATTTTCGAGCTAATTAAGCTTATTTTGTAATTTTTGAGCTAGCTAAGCATATTGAGTCATTTTGGAGCAAAAAAATGCTAAGTATAGGTCATTTTAGAGCTATCCTAGGTTAAATAGGTCATTTTGGAGCTAATTAAGCATATTATGTCATTTTTGAGCTAGCTAAGCATATTGAGTCATTTTACAGGAAAAAATGCTAAGTATAGGTCAGTTTAGAGCTAGCCTAGGTTAAATAGGTCATTTTGGAGCTAAGTAAGGTTATTATGTCATTTTGGAGCTAGCTAAGCATATGAAGTCATTTAGGACCTAAAATATGTCATTTCTTAAGCATGTTATGTCATTTTAGAGTTAGGTAAGCATATTAAGTCATTTTGGAGGAAAAGATGCTAAGTATAGATCATTTTAGAGCTATCCTAGGTTAAATAGGTCATTTTTAAGCTAGCTAAGCATATTAAGTCATTTTGGTGGAAAACAATTCTAAGTATAGGTCATTTTGGAGCTATCCTAGGTTATATAGGTCATTTTGGAGCGAATTAAGCTTATTATGTAATTTTTGAGCTAGCTAAGCATATTGAGTCATTTTGGAGGAAAAATGCAAAGTATAGGTCATTTTAGAGCTATCCTAGGTTAAATAGGTCATTTTGGAGCTAAGTAAGGTTATTATGTCATTTTGGAGCTAGCTAAGCATATGAAGTCATTTAGGACCTAAAATATGTCATTTCTTAAGCATATTATGTCATTTTAGAGCTAGTTAAGCATATTAAGTCATTTTGGAGGAAAAGATGCTAAGTATAGGTCATTTTAGAGCTATCCTAGGTTAAATAGGTCATTTTAAAGCTAGCTAAGCATATTAAGTCATTTTGGAGGAAACAAATGCTAAGTATAGGTCATTTTAGAGCTATCCTAGGTTAAATAGGTCATTTTGGAGCTAATTAAGCTTATAATGTAATTTTTGAGCTAGCTAAGCATATGGAGTCATTTTGGAGGAAAAAAATGCTAAGTATAGGTCATTTTAGAGCTATCCTTGGTTAAATAGGTCATTTTAGAGCTAAGTAAGGTTATTATGTCATTTTGGAGCTAGCTAAGCATGTGAAGTCATTTAGGAGCTAAACTATGTCATTTCTAAACCATATTATGTCATTTTAGAGCTAGTTAAGTATATTAAGTCATTTCGGAGGAAAAGATGCTAAGTATAGGTCATTTTAGAGCTATCCTAGGTTAAATAGGTCATTTTGAAGCTAGCTAAGCATATTAAGTCATTTTGGTGGAAAAAAATGCTAAGTATAGGTCATTTTAGAGCTATCCTAGGTTAAATAGGTCATTTTGGAGCTAATTAAGCTTATAATGTAATTTTTGAGCTAGCTAAGCATATTGAGTCATTTTGGAGCTAAAAAATGCTAAGTATAGGTCATTTTAGAGCTATCCTAGGTTAAATAGGTCATTTTGGATCTAAGTAAGATTATTATGTCATTTTGGAGCTAGCTAAGCATATGAAGTCATTTAGGAGCTAAAATATGTCATTTCTTGAGCATATTATGTCATTTTAGAGCTAGTTAAGCATATTAAGTCATTTTGGAGGAAAAGATGCTAAGTATAGGTCATTTTAGAGCTATCCTATGTTAAATAGGTCATTTTGAAGCCAGCTAAGCATATTAAGTCATTTTGGAGGAAAAATATGCTAAGTATAGGTCATTTTAGAGCTATCCTAAGTTAAATAGGTATTTTGGAGCTAATTAAGCTTATTATGTAATTTTGGAGCTAGCTAAGCATATTGAGTCATTTTGGAGGAAAAAAATGCTAAGTATAGGTCATTTTAGAGCTAGCCTAGGTTAAATAGGTCATTTTGAAGCTAGCTAAGCATATGAAGTCATTTAGGACCTAAAATATGTCATTTCTTAAGCATATTATATCATTTTAGAGCTAGCTAAGCATATTAAGTCATTTTGGAGGAAAAGATGCTAAGTATATGTCATTTTAGAGCTATCCTAGGTTAAATATGTCATTTTAGAGCTAAGTAAGGTTATTATATCATGTTGGAGCTAGCTAAGCATGTGAAGTCATTTAGGAGCTAAACTATGTCATTTCTTAAGCATATTATATCATTTTAGAGCTAGTTAAGCATATTAAGTAATTTTGGAGGAAAAGATGCTAAGTATAGGTCATTTTAGAGCTATCCTAGGTTAAATAGGTCATTTTGAAGCTAGCTAAGCATATTAAGTCATTTTGGAGATAAAAAATGCTAAGTATAGGTCATTTTAGAGCTATCCTAGGTTAAGTAGGTCATTTTGAAGCTAGCTAAGCATATTAAGTCATTTTGGAGGAAAAATGCTAAGTATAGGTCATTTTAGACCTATCCTAGGTTAAATAGGTCATTTTGGATCTAATTAAGCTTATTATGTAATTTTTGAGCTAGCTAAGCATATTGAGTCATTTTGGAGGAAACAATGCTAAGTATAGGTCATTTTAGAGCTATCCTAGGTTAAATAGGTCATTTTAGAGCTAAGTAAGGTTATTATGTCATTTTGGAGCTAGCTAAGCATGTGAAGTCATTTAGGAGCTAAACTATGTCATTTCTTAAGCATATTATGTCATTTTAGAGCTAGTTAAGCAGATTAAGTAATTTTGGAGGAAAAGATGCTAAGTATAGGTCATTTTAGAGCTATC
>NW_025228441.1:0-12969 GCF_018294505.1 Triticum aestivum | reverse complement strand
CTAGGTTAAATAGGTCATTTTGGAGCTAAGTAAGGTTATTATGTCATTTTGGAGCTAACTAAGCATATGAAGTCATTTAGGACCTAAAATATGTCATTTCTTAAGCATATTATATCATTTTAGAGCTAGCTAAGCATATTAAGTCATTTTGGAGGAAAAGATGCTAAGTATAGGTCATTTTAGAGCTATCCTAGGTTAAATATGTCATTTTAGAGCTAAGTAAGGTTATTATGTCATTTTGGAGCTAGCTAAGCATGTGAAGTCATTTAGGAGCTAAACTATGTCATTTCTTAAGCATATTATGTCATTTTAGAGCTAGTTAAGCATATTAAGTAATTTTGGAGGAAAAGATGCTAAGTATAGGTCATTTTAGAGCTATCCTAGGTTAAATAGGTCATTTTAGAGCTAAGTAAGGTTATTATGTCATTTTGAAGCTAGCTAAGCATGTGAAGTCATTTAGGAGCTAAACTATGTCATTTCTTAAGCATATTATGTCATTTTAGAGCTAGTTAAGCATATTAAGTAATTTTGGAGGAAAAGATGCTAAGTATAGGTCATTTTAGAGCTATCCTAGGTTAAATAGGTCATTTTGAAGCTAGCTAAGCATATTAAGTCATTTTGGAGGAAACAAATGCTAAGTATAGGTCATTTTAGAGCTATCCTAGGTTAAATAGGTCATTTTGGAGCTAATTAAGCTTATTATGTAATTTTTGAGCTAGCTAAGCATATTGAGTCATTTTGGGGGAAACAATGCTAAGTATAGGTCATTTTTGAGCTATCCTATGTTAAATAGGTCATTTTAGAGCTAAGTAAGGTTATTATGTCATTTTGAAGCTAGCTAAGCATGTGAAGTCATTTAGGAGCTAAACTATGTCATTTCTTAAGCATATTATGTCATTTTAGAGCTAGTTAAGCAGATTAAGTAATTTTGGGGGAAACGATGCTAAGTATAGGTCATTTTAGAGCTATCCTAGGTTAAATAGGTCATTTTGAAGCTAGCTAAGCATATTAAGTCATTTTGGAGGAAAAAAATGCTAAGTATAGGTCATTTTAGAGCTATCATAGGTTAAATAGGTCATTTTGGAGCAAATTAAGCTTATTATGTAATTTTTGAGCTAGCTAAGCATATTGAGTCATTTTGGTGGAAAAATGCTAACTATAGGTCATTTTAGAGCTAGCCTAGGTTAAATAGGTCATTTTGGAGCTAAGTAAGGTTATTATGTAATTTTTGAGCTAGCTAAGCATATTGAGTCATTTTGGTGGAAAAACTACTAACTATAGGTCATTTTAGAGCTAGCCTAGGTTAAATAGGTCATTTTGGAGCTAAGTATGGTTATTATGTCATTTTGGAGCTAACTAAGCATATGAAGTCATTTAGGACCTAAAATATGTCATTTCTTAAGCATATTATATCATTTTAGAGCTAGCTAAGCATATTAAGTCATTTTGAAGGAAAAGATGCTAAGTATAGGTCATTTTAGAGTTATCCTAGGTTAAATATGTCATTTTAGAGCTAAGTAAGGTTATTATGTCATTTTGGAGCTAGCTAAGCATGAGTAGTCATTTAGGAGCTAAACTATGTCATTTCTTAAGCATATTATGTCATTTTAGAGCTAGTTAAGCATATTAAGTAATTATGGAGGGAAAGATGCTAAGTATAGGTCATTTTAGAGCTATCCTAGGCTAAATAGGTCATTTTGAAGCTAGCTAAGCATATTAAGTCATTTTGGAGGAAAAAATGCTAAGTATAGGTCATTTTAGAGCTATCCTAGGTTAAATAGGTCATTTTGGAGCTAATTAAGCTTATTACGTAATTTTTGAGCTAGCTAAGCATATTGAGTCATTTTGGAGCTAAAAAATGCTAAGTATAGGTCATTTTAGAGCTATCCTAGGTTAAATAGGTCATTTTGGAGCTAAGTAAGGTTATTATGTCATTTAGAGCTAGGTAAGCATATGAAGTCATTTAGGAGCTAAAATATGTCATTTCTTAAGCATATTATGTCATTTTAGAGCTAGTTAAGCATATTAAGTCATTTTGGAGGAAAAGATGCTAAGTATAGGTCATTTTAGAGCTATCCTATGTTAAATAGGTCATTTTGAAGCCAGCTAAGCATATTAAGTCATTTTGGAGGAAAAATATGCTAAGTATAGGTCATTTTAGAGCTATCCTAAGTTAAATAGGTATTTTGGAGCTAATTAAGCTTATTATGTAATTTTGGAGCTAGCTAAGCATATTGAGTCATTTTGGAGGAAAAAAATGCTAAGTATAGGTCATTTTAGAGCTAGCCTAGGTTAAATAGGTCATTTTGAAGCTAGCTAAGCATATGAAGTCATTTAGGACCTAAAATATGTCATTTCTTAAGCATATTATATCATTTTAGAGCTAGCTAAGCATATTAAGTCATTTTGGAGGAAAAGATGCTAAGTATAAGTCATTTTAGAGCTATCCTAGGTTAAATATGTCATTTTAGAGCTAAGTAAGGTTATTATATCATGTTGGAGCTAGCTAAGCATGTGAAGTCATTTAGGAGCTAAACTATGTCATTTCTTAAGCATATTATATCATTTTAGAGCTAGTTAAGCATATTAAGTAATTTTGGAGGAAAAGATGCTAAGTATAGGTCATCTTAGAGCTATCCTAGGTTAAATAGGTCATTTTGAAGCTAGCTAAGCATATTAAGTCATTTTGGAGATAAAAATGCTAAGTATAGGTCATTTTAGAGCTATCCTAGGTTAAGTAGGTCATTTTGAAGCTAGCTAAGCATATTAAGTCATTTTGGTGGAAAATGCTAAGTATAGGTCATTTTAGACCTATCCTAGGTTAAATAGGTCATTTTGGATCTAATTAAGCTTATTATGTAATTTTTGAGCTAGCTAAGCATATTGAGTCATTTTGGAGGAAACAATGCTAAGTATAGGTCATTTTAGAGCTATCCTAGGTTAAATAGGTCATTTTAGAGCTAAGTAAGGTTATTATGTCATTTTGGAGCTAGCTAAGCATGTGAAGTCATTTAGGAGCTAAACTATGTCATTTCTTAAGCATATTATGTCATTTTAGAGCTAGTTAAGCAGATTAAGTAATTTTGGAGGAAAAGATGCTAAGTATAGGTCATTTTAGAGCTATCCTAGGTTAAATGTGTCATTTTAGAGCTAAGTAAGGTTATTATGTCATTTTGGAGCTAGCTAAGCATGTGAAGTCATTTAGGAGCTAAACTATGTTATTTCTTAAGCATATTATGTCATTTTATAGCTAGTTAAGCATATTAAGTAATTTTGGAGGAAAAGATGCTAAGTATAGGTCATTTTAGAGCTATCCTAGGTTAAATAGGTCATTTTGAAGCTAGCTAAGCATATTAAGTAATTTTGGAGGAAAAAATGCTAAGTATAGGTCATTTTAGAGCTATCCTAGGTTAAATAGGTCATTTTCGAGCTAATTAAGCTTATTATGTAATTTTTGAGCTAGCTAAGCATATTGAGTCATTTTGGAGCAAAAAAATGCTAAGTATAGGTCATTTTAGAGCTATCCTAGGTTAAGTAGGTCATTTTGGAGCTAATTAAGCTTATTATCTCATTTTGGAGCTAACTAAGCATATGAAGTCATTTAGGACCTAATATATGTCATTTCTTAAGCAAATTATATCATTTTAGAGCTAGCTAAGCATATTAAGTCATTTTGGAGGAAAAGATGCTAAGTATAGGTCATTTTAGAGCTATCCTAGGTTAAATATGTCATTTTAGAGCTAAGTAAGGTTATTATGTCATTTTGGAGCTAGCTAAGCATGTGAAGTCATTTAGGAGCTAAACTATGTCATTTCTTAAGCATATTATGTCATTTTGGAGCTAGTTAAGCATATTAAGTAATTTTGGAGGAAAAGATGCTAAGTATAGGTCATTTTAGAGCTATCCTAGGTTAAATAGGTCATTTTGAAGCTAGCTAAGCATATTAAGTCATTTTGGAGGAAACAAATGCTAAGTATAGGTCATTTTAGAGCTATCCTAGGTTAAATAGGTCATTTTGGAGCTAATTAAGCTTATTATGTAATTTTTGAGCTAGCTAAGCATATTGAGTCATTTTGGAGGAAACAATGCTAAGTATAGGTCATTTTTGAGCTATCCTATGTTAAATAGGTCATTTTAGAGCTAAGTAAGGTTATTATGTAATTTTGAAGCTAGCTAAGCATGTGAAGTCATTTAGGAGCTAAACTATGTCATTTCTTAAGCATATTATGTCATTTTAGAGCTAGTTAAGCAGATTAAGTAATTTTGGGGGAAACGATGCTAAGTATAGGTCATTTTAGGGCTATCCTACGTTAAATAGGTCATTTTGAAGCTAGCTAAGCATATTAAGTCATTTTGGAGGGAAAAATGCTAAGTATAGGTCATTTTAGAGCTATCATAGGTTAAATAGGTCATTTTGGAGCTAATTAAGCTTATTATGTAATTTTTGAGCTAGCTAAGCATATTGAGTCATTTTGGTGGAAAAATGCCAACTATAGGTCATTTTAGAGCTAGCCTAGGTTAAATAGGTCATTTTGGAGCTAAGTAAGGTTATTATGTAATTTTTGAGCTAGCTAAGCATATTGAGTCATTTTGGTGGAAAAAATACTAACTATAGGTCATTTTAGAGCTAGCCTAGGTTAAATAGGTCATTTTGGAGCTAAGTAAGGTTATTATGTCATTTTGGAGCTAACTAAGCATATGAAGTCATTTAGGACCTAAAATATGTCATTTCTTAAGCATATTATATCATTTTAGAGCTAGCTAAGCATATTAAGTCATTTTGAAGGAAAAGATGCTAAGTATAGGTCATTTTAGAGCTATCCTAGGTTAAATATGTCATTTTAGAGCTAAGTAAGGTTATTATGTCATTTTGGAGCTAGCTAAGCATGAGTAGTCATTTAGGAGCTAAACTATGTCATTTCTTAAGCATATTATGCCATTTTAGAGCTAGTTAAGCATATTAAGTAATTATGGAGGGGAAGATGCTAATTATAGGTCATTTTAGAGCTATCCTAGGCTAAATAGGTCATTTTGAAGCTAGCTAAGCATATTAAGTCATTTTGGAGGAAAAAATGCTAAGTATAGGTCATTTTAGAGCTATCCTAGGTTAAATAGGTCATTTTGGAGCTAATTAAGCTTATTATGTAATTTTTGAGCTAGTTAAGCATATTGAGTCATTTTGGAGCTAAAAAATTCTAAGTATAGGTCATTTTAGAGCTATCCTAGGTTAAATAGGTCATTTTGGAGCTAAGTAAGGTTATTATGTCATTTAGAGCTAGCTAAGCATATGAAGTCATTTAGGAGCTAAAATATGTCATTTCTTAAGCATATTATGTCATTTTAGAGCTAGTTAAGCATATTAAGTCATTTTGGAGGAAAAGATGCTAAGTATAGGTCATTTTAGAGCAATCCTATGTTAAATAGGTCATTTTGAAGCCAGCTAAGCATATTAAGTCATTTTGGAGGAAAAATATGCTAAGTATAGGTCATTTTAGAGCTATCCTAAGTTAAATAGGTATTTTGGAGCTAATTAAGCTTATTATGTAATTTTGGAGCTAGCTAAGCATATTGAGTCATTTTGGAGGAAAAAAATACTAACTATAGGTCATTTTAGAGCTAGCCTAGGTTAAATAGGTCATTTTGGAGCTAAGTAAGGTTATTATGTCATTTTGGAGCTAACTAAGCATATGAAGTCATTTAGGACCTAAAATATGTCATTTCTTAAGCATATTATATCATTTTAGAGCTAGCTAAGCATATTAAGTCATTTTGGAGGAAAAGATGCTAAGTATAGGTCATTTTAGAGCTATCCTAGGTTAAATATGTCATTTTAGAGCTAAGTAAGGTTATTATGTCATTTTGGAGCTAGCTAAGCATGTGAAGTCATTTAGGAGCTAAACTATGTCATTTCTTAAGCATATTATGTCATTTTAGAGCTAGTTAAGCATATTAAGTAATTTTGGAGGAAAAGATGCTAAGTATAGGTCATTTTAGAGCTATCCTAGGTTAAATAGGTCATTTTGAAGCTAGCTAAGCATATTAAGTAATTTTGGAGGAAAAAATGCTAAGTATAGGTCATTTTAGAGCTATCCTAGGTTAAATAGGTCATTTTCGAGCTAATTAAGCTTATTATGTAATTTTTGAGCTAGCTAAGCATATTGAGTCATTTTGGAGCAAAAAAATGCTAAGTATAGGTCATTTTAGAGCTATCCTAGGTTAAGTAGGTCATTTTGGAGCTAATTAAGCTTATTATCTCATTTTGGAGCTAACTAAGCATATGAAGTCATTTAGGACCTAATATATGTCATTTCTTAAGCAAATTATATCATTTTAGAGCTAGCTAAGCATATTAAGTCATTTTGGAGGAAAAGATGCTAAGTATAGGTCATTTTAGAGCTATCCTAGGTTAAATATGTCATTTTAGAGCTAAGTAAGGTTATTATGTCATTTTGGAGCTAGCTAAGCATGTGAAGTCATTTAGGAGCTAAACTATGTCATTTCTTAAGCATATTATGTCATTTTGGAGCTAGTTAAGCATATTAAGTAATTTTGGAGGAAAAGATGCTAAGTATAGGTCATTTTAGAGCTATCCTAGGTTAAATAGGTCATTTTGAAGCTAGCTAAGCATATTAAGTCATTTTGGAGGAAACAAATGCTAAGTATAGGTCATTTTAGAGCTATCCTAGGTTAAATAGGTCATTTTGGAGCTAATTAAGCTTATTATGTAATTTTTGAGCTAGCTAAGCATATTGAGTCATTTTGGAGGAAACAATGCTAAGTATAGGTCATTTTTGAGCTATCCTATGTTAAATAGGTCATTTTAGAGCTAAGTAAGGTTATTATGTAATTTTGAAGCTAGCTAAGCATGTGAAGTCATTTAGGAGCTAAACTATGTCATTTCTTAAGCATATTATGTCATTTTAGAGCTAGTTAAGCAGATTAAGTAATTTTGGGGGAAACGATACTAAGTATAGGTCATTTTAGGGCTATCCTACGTTAAATAGGTCATTTTGAAGCTAGCTAAGCATATTAAGTCATTTTGGAGGGAAAAATGCTAAGTATAGGTCATTTTAGAGCTATCATAGGTTAAATAGGTCATTTTGGAGCTAATTAAGCTTATTATGTAATTTTTTGAGCTAGCTAAGCATATTGAGTCATTTTGGTGGAAAAATGCTAACTATAGGTCATTTTAGAGCTAGCCTAGGTTAAATAGGTCATTTTGGAGCTAAGTAAGGTTATTATGTAATTTTTGAGCTAGCTAAGCATATTGAGTCATTTTGGTGGAAAAAATACTAACTATAGGTCATTTTAGAGCTAGCCTAGGTTAAATAGGTCATTTTGGAGCTAAGTAAGGTTATTATGTCATTTTGGAGCTAACTAAGCATATGAAGTCATTTAGGACCTAAAATATGTCATTTCTTAAGCATATTATATCATTTTAGAGCTAGCTAAGCATATTAAGTCATTTTGAAGGAAAAGATGCTAAGTATAGGTCATTTTAGAGCTATCCTAGGTTAAATATGTCATTTTAGAGCTAAGTAAGGTTATTATGTCATTTTGGAGCTAGCTAAGCATGAGTAGTCATTTAGGAGCTAAAATATGTCATTTCTTAAGCATATTATGTCATTTTAGAGCTAGTTAAGCATATTAAGTCATTTTGGAGGAAAAGATGCTAAGTATAGGTCATTTTAGAGCAATCCTATGTTAAATAGGTCATTTTGAAGCCAGCTAAGCATATTAAGTCATTTTGGAGGAAAAATATGCTAAGTATAGGTCATTTTAGAGCTATCCTAAGTTAAATAGGTATTTTGGAGCTAATTAAGCTTATTATGTAATTTTGGAGCTAGCTAAGCATATTGAGTCATTTTGGAGGAAAAAAATACTAACTATAGGTCATTTTAGAGCTAGCCTAGGTTAAATAGGTCATTTTGGAGCTAAGTAAGGTTATTATGTCATTTTGGAGCTAACTAAGCATATGAAGTCATTTAGGACCTAAAATATGTCATTTCTTAAGCATATTATATCATTTTAGAGCTAGCTAAGCATATTAAGTCATTTTGGAGGAAAAGATGCTAAGTATAAGTCATTTTAGAGCTATCCTAGGTTAAATATGTCATTTTAGAGCTAAGTAAGGTTATTATGTCATGTTGGAGCTAGCTAAGCATGTGAAGTCATTTAGGAGCTAAACTATGTCATTTCTTAAGCATATTATGTCATTTTAGAGCTAGTTAAGCATATTAAGTAATTTTGGAGGAAAAGATGCTAAGTATAGGTCATTTTAGAGCTATCCTAGGTTAAATAGGTCATTTTGAAGCTAGCTAAGCATATTAAGTCATTTTGGAGTAAAAAAATGCTAAGTATATGTCATTTTAGAGCTATCCTAGGTTAAGTAGGTCATTTTGAAGCTAGCTAAGCATATTAAGTCATTTTGGAGGAAAAATGCTAAGTATATGTCATTTTAGACCTATCCTAGGTTAAATAGGTCATTTTGGAGCTAATTAAGCTTATTATGTAATTTTTGAGCTAGCTAAGCATATTGAGTCATTTTGGAGGAAACAATGCTAAGTATAGGTCATTTTAGAGCTATCCTAGGTTAAATAGGTCATTTTAGAGCTAAGTAAGGTTATTATGTCATTTTGGAGCTAGCTAAGCATGTGAAGTCATTTAGGAGCTAAACTATGTCATTTCTTAAGCATATTATGTCATTTTAGAGCTAGTTAAGCAGATTAAGTAATTTTGGAGGAAAAGATGCCAAGTATAGGTCATTTTAGAGCTATCCTAGGTTAAATATGTCATTTTAGAGCTAAGTAAGGTTATTATGTCATTTTGGAGCTAGCTAAGCATGTGAAGTCATTTAGGAGCTAAACTATGTCATTTCTTAAGCATATTATGTCATTTTGGAGCTAGTTAAGCATATTAAGTAATTTTGGAGGAAAAGATGCTAAGTATAGGTCATTTTAGAGCTATCCTAGGTTAAATAGGTAATTTTGAAGCTAGCTAAGCATATTAAGTAATTTTGGAGGAAAAAATGCTAAGTATAGGTCATTTTAGAGCTATCCTAGGTTAAATAGGTCATTTTCGAGCTAATTAAGCTTATTATGTAATTTTTGAGCTAGCTAAGCATATTGAGTCATTTTACAGGAAAAAATGCTAAGTATAGGTCATTTTAGAGCTATTCTAGGTTAAATAGGTCATTTTGGAGCTAAGTAGGGTTATTATGTTATTTTGGAGCTTGCTAAGCATATGAAGTCATTTAGGAGCTAAAATATGTCATTTCTTAAGCATATTATGTCATTTGAGAGGTAGTTAAGCATATTAAGTCATTTTGGATGAAAAGATGCTAAGTATAGGTCATTTTATAGCTATCCTAGGTTAAATAGGTCATTTTGAAGCTAGATAAGCATATTAAGTCATTTTGGAGGAAAAAAATGCTAAGTATAGGTCATTTTAGAGCTATCCTAGGTTAAATAGGTCATTTTGGAGCTAATTAAGCTTATTATGTAATTTTTGAGCTAGCTAAGCATATTGAGTCATTTTGGAGGAAAAAATGCTAAGTATAGGTCATTTTAGAGCTATCCTAGGTTAAATAGGTCATTTTAGAGGTAAGTAAGTTTATTATGTCATTTTGGAGCTAGCTAAGCATGTGAAGTCATTTAGGAGCTAAACTATGTCATTTCTTAAGCATATTATGTCATTTTAGAGCTAGTTAAGCAGATTAAGTAATTTTGGAGGAAAAGATGCTAAGTATAGGTCATTTTAGAGCTATCCTAGGTTAAATAGGTCATTTTGAAGCTAGCTAAGCATATTAAGTCATTTTGGAGGAAAAAATGCTAAGTATAGGTCGTTTTAGAGCTATCCTAGGTTAAATAGGTCATTTTGGAGCTAATTAAGCTTATTATGTAATTTTTGAGCTAGCTAAGCATATTGAGTCATTTTGGTGGAAAAAATGCTAACTATAGGTCATTTTAGAGCTAGCCTAGGTTAAATAGGTCATTTTGGAGCTAAGTAAGGTTATTATGTCATTTTGGAGCTAACTAAGCATATGAAGTCATTTAGGACCTAAAATATGTCATTTCTTATGCATATTATATCATTTTAGAGCTAGATAAGCATATTAAGTCATTTTGGAGGAAAAGATGCTAAGTATAGGTCATTTTAGAGCTATCCTAGGTTAAATATGTCATTTTAGAGCTAAGTAAGGTTATTATGTCATTTTGGAGCTAGCTAAGCATGTGAAGTCATTTAGGAGCTAAACTATGTCATTTCTTAAGCATATTATGTCATTTTAGAGCTAGTTAGGCATATTAAGTAATTTTGGAGTAAAAGATGCTAAGTATAGGTCATTTTAGAGCTATCCTAGGTTAAATAGGTCATTTTGAAGCTAGCTAAGAATATTAAGTAATTTTGGAGGAAAAAATGCTAAGTATAGGTCATTTTAGAGTTATCCTAGGTAAAATAGGTCATTTTTGAGCTAATTAAGCTTATTATGTAATTTTTGAGCTAGCTAAGTCATTTTGGAGCAAAAACATGCTAAGTATAGGTCATTTGAGAGCTATCCTAGGTTAAATAGGTCATTTTGGAGCTAATTAAGCATATTATGTCATTTTTGAGCTAGCTAAGCATATTGAGTCATTTTACAGGAAAAAATGCTAAGTATAGGTCAGTTTAGAGCTAGCCTAGGTTAAATAGGTCATTTTGGAGCTAAGTAAGGTTATTATGTCATTTTGGAGCTAGCTAAGCATATGAAGTCATTTAGGAGCTAAAATATGTCATTTCTTAAGCATATTATGTCATTTTAGAGCTAGTTAAGCATATTAAGTAATTTTGGAGGAAAAGATGCTAAGTGTAGGTCATTTTAGAGCTATCCTAGGTTAAATAGGTCATTTTGAAGCTAGCTAAGCATATTAAGTATTTTTGGAGGAAAAAATGCTAAGTATAGGTCATTTTAGAGCTATCCTAGGTTAAATAGGTCATTTTGGAGCTAATTAAGCTTATTATGTAATTTTTGAGCAAGCTAAGCATATTGAGTCATTTTGGAGGAAAAAATGCTAAGTATAGGTCATTTTAGAGCTATCCTAGGTTAAATAGGTCATTTTAGAGCTAAGTAAGTTTATTATGTCATTTTGGAGCTAGCTAAGCATGTGAAGTCATTTAGGACCTAAACTATGTCATTTCTTGAGCATATTATGTCATTTTAGAGCTAGTTAAGCAGATTAAGTAATTTTGGAGGAAAAGATGCTAAGTATAGGTCATTTTAGAGCTATCCTAGATTAAATAGGTCATTTTGAAGCTAGCTAAGCATATTAAGTAATTTTGGAGGAAAAAATGCTAAGTATAGGTCATTTTGAGGCTAGGTTAAATAGGTCATTTTGGAGCTAAGTAGGGTTATTATGTCATTTTGGAGCTTGCTAAGCATATGAAGTCATTTGGGAGCTAAAATATGTCATTTCTAGGTTAAATATGTCATTTTGGACCTAATTAAGCTTATTATGTCATTTTTGAGCTAGCTAAGCATATTGAGTCATTTTGGAGGAAAAAATGCTAAGTATAGGTCATTTTAGAGCTATCCTAGGTTAAATAGGTCATTTTAGAGCTAAGTAAGGTTATTATGTCATTTTGGAGCTAGCTAAGCATGTGAAGTCCTTTAGGAGCTAAACTATGTCATTTCTTAAGCATATTATGTCATTTTAGAGCTAGTTAAGCATATTAAGTAATTTTGCAGGAAAAGATGCTATGTATAGGTCATTTTAGAGCTATCCTAGGTTAAATAGGTCATTTTGAAGCTAGCTAAGCATATTAAGTCATTTTGGAGGAAACAAATGCTAAGTATAGGTCATTTTAGAGCTATCCTAGGTTAAATAGGTCATTTTGGAGCTAATTAAGCTTATTATGTAATTTTTGAGCTAGCTAAGCATATTGAGTCATTTTGGAGGAAACAATGCTAAGTATAGGTCATTTTAGAGCTATCCTAGGTTAAATAGGTCATTTTAGAGCTAAGTAAGGTTATTATGTCATTTTGAAGCTACCTAAGCATGTGAAGTCATTTAGGAGCTAAACTATGTCATTTCTTAAGCATATTATGTCATTTTAGTGCTAGTTAAGCAGATTAAGTAATTTTGGAGGAAAACATGCTAAGTATAGGTCATTTTAGAGCTATCCTAGGTTAAATGTGTCATTTTAGAGCTAAGTAAGGTTATTATGTCATTTTGGAGCTAGCTAAGCATGTGAAGTCATTTAGGAGCTAAACTATGTCAATTCTTAAGCATATTATGTCATTTTAGAGCTAGTTAAGCATATTAAGTAATTTTGGAGGAAAAGATGCTAAGTATAGGTCATTTTAGAGCTATCCTAGGTTAAATAGGTCATTTTGAAGCTAGCTAAGCATATTAAGTAATTTTGGAGGAAAAAATGCTAAGTATAGGTCATTTTAGAGCTATCCTAGGTTAAATAGGTCATTTTCGAGCTAATTAAGCTTATTATGTAATTTTTGAGCTAGCTAAGCATATTGAGTCATTTTGGAGCAAAAAAATGCTAAGTATAGGTCATTTTAGAGCTATTCTAGGTTAAATAGGTCATTTTGGAGCTAAGTAGGGTTATTATGTGATTTTGGAGCTTGCTAAGCATATGAAGTCATTTAGGAGCTAAAATATGTCATTTCTTAAGCATATTATGTCATTTGAGAGGTAGTTAAGCATATTAAGTCATTTTGGATGAAAAGATGCTAAGTATAGGTCATTTTATAGCTATCCTAGGTTAAATAGGTCATTTTGAAGCTAGCTAAGCATATTAAGTCATTTTGGAGGAAAAAATGCTAAGTATAGGTCATTTTAGAGCTATCCTAGGTTAAATAGGTCATTTTGGAGCTAATTAAGCTTATTATGTAATTTTTGAGCTAGCTAAGCATATTGAGTCATTTTGGAGGAAAAAATGCTAAGTATAGGTCATTTTAGAGCTATCCTAGGTTAAATA
>NW_025228440.1:56428-57766 GCF_018294505.1 Triticum aestivum | reverse complement strand
ATCATCGGGCAAGTCCATCAAAGTCCATGGATCCGTTCTCGGATTTCATGGCCTCGAGCCATTTATCGGAATTCGGGCCCACCATCGCTTCTCCATAGCTCGTAGGTTCATTGTTGTCCAGCAACATGACTTCCAAGATAGGATTACGTACCACTCTGAAGTAGTACGCATCCTTGTCATCCCACGAGGTTTGGTAGTGACTTGATCCGAAGTTTCATGATCAATATCATAAGCTTCCACTTCAATTGGTGTAGGTGCCACAGGAACAACTCCCTGTGCCCTGTCACACACTAGTTGAAGAGACGGTTCAATAACCTACTCAAGTCTCCACCATCCTCCCACTCAATTCTTTCGAGAGAAACTTTTCCTCGAGAAAGGACCCGATTCTAGAAACAATCCATATTGCTTTCGGATCTGAATTAGGAGGTATACCCAACTGTTTTGGGTTTCCTATGAAGATGCATTTTATCCGCTTTGGGTTCGAGCTTATCAACCTGAAACTTTTTCATAGAAGCGTCGCAGCCCCAAACTTTTAAGAAACGACAACTTAGGTTTCTCTAAACCATAATTCATACGGTGTCATCTCATCGGAATTACGTGGTGCCCTATTTAAAGTGAATGTGGTTGTCTCTAATGCCTAACCCATGAACGATAGTGGTAATTCGATAAGAGACATCATGGTACGCACCATATCCAATAGGGTGCAACTATGATGTTCGGACACACCATCACACTATGGTGTTCCAGGCGGTATTAATTATGAAACAATTTCCACAATGTCTTAATTGTGTGCCAAAACTCGTAACTCAGATATTCATCTCTATGATCGTATCATAGACATTTTATCCTCTTGTCACAATGATCTGCTACTTCACTCTGAAATTACTTGAACCATTCAATAATTCAGACTTGTGTTTCATCAAGTAAATATACTCAACATTTACTCGAATCATCTGTGAAGTAAGAACATAATGATATTCACTGCATGCCTCAGCACTCATTCGACTGCACACATCAAAATGTGTTACTTCCAACAAGTTGCTATCTTGTTCCATCTTACTGAAAATGAGGCTTTTCAGTCATCTTGCCCATGTGGTATGATTTGCATATCTCAAGTGATTCAAAATCAAGTGAGTCCGAACGATCCATTTGCATGGAGTTTCTTCATGCATATACACCAATAGACATGGTTCGCATGTCTCAAACTTTTCTAAAACGAGTGAGTCCAAAGATCCATCAACATGGAGCTTCTTCATGCGTTTTATACCATTATGACTTACATGGCAGTGCCACAAGTAAGTGGTACTATCATTACTATCTTATATCTTTTGGCATGAA
>NW_025228440.1:50770-52159 GCF_018294505.1 Triticum aestivum | reverse complement strand
CGCCTCTTCGGACATGCCACGACACCACCCCGCATGTATGAGGGCCCGGTGTGATGCTCCAGTGGCATTGCTACACCCTCCCAGGGCCCCCGTCCCGCCTAACCTGTAGCGTTTGACCACGGGATCTAGCCCTTTGACTTTCCACGGACGGGCTTTGACCAGCGGACGTCCCCACCCGGTTGTGTTACGTCAGCCCATAGGAACACTTTGGAGCAACAACCGGGCCAGACCCACCGCAAGATCCCCTCGGTGTAGACCCGACGCGTCTGTTTCCCCACTCCAGGTGCCGGCGGCGGCGCCGTCCATGAGGGGGGAACACCCCGGACACGCGTGTTGGGCGTTTGCAAACGCCACAACACTTCCATACTTGTGAGAGGCTGCCTACGCAAGATTTGGCGGCATGCTAGCCCACATAGGCCGCCGGCCACAGCCGTAGACGCGCGAAGGGCAATCCGCGTAGAGGGATTTTTTTGGATACTTCTCCATCACCAAAAATTATGAAAAAATACCATCGTTCCTATAGCACATGTGCCCACGTCGTGCAAAAAAACTCATGATTTTATCGCGCTCCGAGTATTTAATAATATTCACGCTGCATCGTTACCGCAGATCGTTTACTACCGTGTCATCGTCGTCCGTGAGGGGGGGGGCACACCCCCGAGACGCGTGCCACCTCTTCGGACATGCCACCACACCACCCCGCATGTATGAGGGCCCGGTGCGACGCTCCAGTGGCATTGCTACCCCCCAGGGCCCCCGTCCTGCATAACCCTATAGCGTTTGACCACGGGATCTAGCCCTTTGACTTTGCACGGACGGGCTTTGACCAGCGGACCTCCCCGCCCGGTTGTGTTAGGTCAGCCCATAGGAACACTTTGGAGCAACAACCGGGCCAGACCCACAGCAAGATCCCCTCCGTGTAGACCCGACGCGTCCGTTTGCCCACTCAAGGTGCCGGCGGCGGCGAAGTCCGTGATGGGGGGCACACCTCGGATATGCGTGCCGGGCCTTTGCAACCGCCATAACACTTCCAAACTTGTGAGAGGCTGCCTACGCAAGATTTGGCGGCATGCTAGCCCCCGTAGGCTGCCGGCCACAGCCGTAGACGCGCGAAGGGCAATCCGCGTAGAGGGATTTTTTCGGATACTTCTCCATCACCAAAAATTATGAAAAAATACCATCGTTCCTATAGCACATGTGCCCACGTCGTGTAAAAAAACTCATGATTTTATCGTGTTCCGAGTGTTTAATAATATTCACGCCGCATTGTTACCGCAGAACGTCTACTACCGTGTCATCGCCGTCCGTGAGGAGGGGCCACGCACCCGAGACGCGTGCCGCCTCTTCGGACATGCTACCACACCACCCCGCATGTATGAGGTCCTGGTG
>NW_025228440.1:45922-46769 GCF_018294505.1 Triticum aestivum | reverse complement strand
CCGTCCTGCATAACCCTATAGCGTTTGACCACGGGATCTAGCCCTTTGACTTTGCACGGACGGGCTTTGACCAGCGGACCTCCCCGCCCGGTTGTGTTAGGTCAGCCCATAGGAACACTTTGGAGCAACAACCGGGCCAGACCCACAGCAAGATCCCCTCCGTGTAGACCCGACACGTTCGTTTGCCCACTCCAGGTGCCGGCGGCGGCGAAGTCCGTGATGGGGGGCACACCCCGGATATGCGTGCCGGGCCTTTGCAACCGCCACAACACTTCCAGACTTGTGAGAGGCTGCCTACGCAAGATTTGGCGGCATGCTAGCCCCCGTAGGCTGCCGGCCACAGCCGTAGACGCGCGAAGGGCAATCCGCGTAGAGGGATTTTTTCGGATACTTCTCCATCACCAAAAATTATGAAAAGAATACCATCGTTCCTATAGCACATGTGCCCACGTCGTGCAAAAAAACTCATGATTTTATCGTGTTCCAAGTGTTTAATAATATTCACGCCGCATCGTTACCGCAGAACGTCTACTACCGTGTCATCGCCGTCCGTGAGGAGGGGCCACGCCCCCGAGACGCATGCCGCCTCTTCGGACATGCCACCACACCACCCCGCATGTATGAGGGCCCGGTGCGACACTCCAGTGGCATTGCTACCCCCCCCCAGGGCCCCCGTCCCGCCTAACCCTATAGCGTTTGACCACGAGATCTAGCCCTTTGACTTTGCACGGACGGGGTTGGTCAGCGGACCTCCCCGCCCGGTTGTGTTAGGTCAGCCCATAGGAACACTTTGGAGCAACAACCGGGCCAGACCCATAGCAAGATCCCCTCCGTGTAGACCCGACGC
>NW_025228440.1:41187-44176 GCF_018294505.1 Triticum aestivum | reverse complement strand
GTCCGTTTCCCCACTCCAGGTGCCTCTAGTGGCGCCGTCCGTAAGGGGGGCCAAACCCCGGAGGCGCATGCCGCCTCTTCGGACATGCCACCACACCACCCCGCATGTATGAGAGGCTAGTGCGACGCTCCGGTGGCATTGCTACCCCCTCAGGGCCCCCGTCCCGCCTAACCCTGGAGCGATTGACCACGAGATCTAGCCCTTTGACTTTTCACGGGCAGGTTTTGAACAGTGGACCTCTCCACCCGGTTGTGTAAGGTCAACTCAGAGGGACACCTAGGAGCAACATCTGGGCCAAACCGACAGCTACATCCCCTCCGTGTAGACCCGATGCGTCTGTTTTCCCCCTCCAGGTGCCGGCGGCGGCGCCGTCCGTTAGGGGGGCCACGCCCCGGAGATGCGTGCCGCCTCTTCGAACATGCCACAACACCACCCGGTTGTGGTAGGTCATCCCATAGAAAAACTTGAGAGCAACGTCCCCTCCGTATAGACCCGATGCGGCTGTTTCCGCCCTCCAAATGCCGGCGGCGGCGCCGTCCGTGAGGGGGGCACACCGCGGACGTGAGGGGGTCACACTCCGGAGATGGGTGCCGGGCGTTTGCAACCGCCACTCAACTTCTATTGCATAGCTGTTTTTGATTTTAATAAAATTTAAGGACCTATATTCAAAAGAACATGACAGCATATTATTAATGTGCTAAAAAATACAAACTATATATATATATATATTCATAATCTATGGAAAAAAGTACAAACTACATACATATTCATATAATACATAAAAAAGCATGAACACATATTTTTTAAAAAGCATAAAAACATATGCAAAAAATGTATGTAAAAAAAGCATTAAAACATATGAAAAATAAGTATGTAAAAAAATAGCTATGCCGATGGCAAAGCCGTCGGCATAGACACGGCAGAGTTCTGATGGGCGCCATGCCGTGGATCGGTGACGTGGCAGATATGCCGACGGCTGCCGTCGGCATACCTTCGCCGCGGATCGGTGACGTGGCATGCGGAGATATGCCGACGGCCGCCCGTCCAGACCGTCGGCATAGGTTTGACGGCGTTAGCCACTAGTCACCGGCGGGGTCGCCGGGCCCACAGTTATACCGACGGCCTATCTATGCCGACGGCTGCTGTCGGCATGTCTGCGGCTAGGTCGATGGCCGTTCTGTACCGACGGCAGCCGTCGGCATAGGTCCATGTAACCCGACGGCCAGTTTAAGCCGACGGCCAGGACTGGGCTGTCGGCATATGTCGAACTAGGCCGACGGCAGCCGTAGGCATAGCTTTGGCCGTCGGCGTATGCCCGTTTTCCGGTTGTGGTTCCACATAGCAGTACCAAAACCAACATTCTATTAAAGCAATTTAAGAATAAATTAAGCATTCAAGATTTATATTTTTATCTGAACTAAAAAAATATTCATAAAATTTTAGAACATTCATGAATTTAAGAAAAGTTCATAATTTTTGAAATTCTTCATGAGTACAAAACTACTCATTGATTTTAAAAAATGTTCATGAGTTTTTGGCGACTCATAGGCAGTGGCTTGGTTAAGGGAACGCAACCTACCGAAGCCGTAGCGATTTGGCACTTGCCATCTATTTTCATTGTGGCTAGGAAACAAAGCACTACTTTTGGCCCATGAAGCGAAGGGAATGAGCTTGGCTGTTTCTCTCCCCACACTTCTTTATTTCTCCGTGCCCCTTCCGCATGCGCTTCACGCGCCATTGGCGCTTTGCTCTCCTCATATTTCTGCATTGGAGGGTTCGGATGGACTTCAACTCTTTGACGAAAAGATGAAAAAACCAAAGAAAAGCTCTACCCTTCCATCTCTTGGATAGACAGAGAGGGAGGGTAGAGGCCTTTGGTGTCTCTTTCAATCAAGAATTGGGGACAATTATCAAAGTTTTTTTTAAAAATGTCAAAAAATTTCAAAAATATTCCCGGACTTCAATTGTGTTGATGTAATTTGATAAATTTTCACGAATATAAGAAAATAATCTCCGTGCATTTTTAAAAAATGCACATAATTTTGAATAAAACAATTATTTTTTAAAAAATTGTACTTTATTTATTTTCCATAAATTCAAAAGTATTAATAAATTTGATTTTTTTAAAATATATATATAAGTGAACAAGAAACTAAAACATCAAAAAATATAGAAGAAAATAAAAGAAAAAAACTGAATGCCACCTTCCCAAAGAAAGAAGCACTACTAGGAAAAGGGCTATAGATAGGATTGATACTAATGGCGCACCATGGAAGCAGTGCGCCACTACTATATACTAATGGCGCATCGGTTGGTGATGCGCCATTAGTGTGGAACTGGGTGCGCCACTAGTATTAAATTATTTTTTTCCATTTTTCCATACATACTAATGGCGCATCAGGTCGAAGTGTGCCAGCGCACCAAGCAAACAGTGCGCCATTACTGTAATTTTTTTTTGCAAAACTACTAATGACGCATCGTTTCACAGTGCGCCATTACTAGTTTAAACTAGTAATGGCGCACTAATACCCGGTGCGCCATTAGTATATATATTTATTTTTTTTACTTCAAGATTCACGCGTTTCACTCGTTGTTTAAACTAGTAAAGAGCACAACTCATGTTTCACGCGTTGGTTCAAGCAGAAACTTCTGTCGTACCCTTTACATGAAGATTCTTCCGCGGAAGAACAACTCATATTCGCCTTGTCACAGGGCGCCGAGCACAACCTGATGACCTATAAGGCGTACGATATCAAATTTGAACTCATGAATATTTTTAAATTTCATGGGCACTTTTCGAATTCATGAATATTTTTTCAAATTTGATGAATATTTTTAAATCTCGATCGCTATCCCCCTTCATCTCGATCTCGATCACCCCCCCGCACCCTCCCCCACTAGCTCCACCGCCGCCGACGACTCACCGCACCCTCCCCCGCTCCACCGCTGCCGCCGACCCACCGCACCCTCCCCGGCCCGCTCCACCGCC
>NW_025228440.1:32671-40962 GCF_018294505.1 Triticum aestivum | reverse complement strand
GCCGCCGCCCCCGCGCCCCCACCACTGCAGCTCCTCCATAGCCGACGCCTCCGCGACCTCGCCGTCGCCGACAGCCTCCCGGCATCGGCCCCTTCCCTGCGCCGCCTCTACCTCAGTCCGGGCACGGGGCGCAGGACGACGACCGCGGCCGCCGGCCTCCCCACGACCAACCGAGGCGCCCAGGAGGCCTCCCCGATGACCAATCGAGCCATCCCTTCGACGTCGCCGCCGGCAACCCCAACCCTGACCCCAACCCCTCCGATGACCGGCCGCGCCCGCCCAGGTACCTCTCCTCCTTCCTCCTTCCTCCCTCTCCTCCTTCCCCATGGAGAAAATGATATAGCTCCTCCTACAACATGTATAGATCAATCAATTCAGTTCTAGTGCTGCTGGACTTTTGCACCATACAAAAATGTACTACTTGTTGAAAATCTTTACTTGAGAGAGCTTCATAAGTAGAAGGTTCCAAAGAATAAAAACCAGTACTAGCACACTAGTACAGTAGTATTGCCACCTCCCAGTAAACAGCAGGGTCTCTGATCAGCAATGTAGTTAATTAGTCAGGGCCTGAAAGCCTACAAATGCATGTACACACATGTAGGGAATGTAAGATGAAGCATGTACTTTACCAACTAATCTAATGGGCTAGCACAAAGTGAAAACCAAAACAATAGTTAATCAAGCAGAGGTAGATTATATTAGATGGCAAAAAGCACAAATGTCCCTGCCTATCCATTTTTTTCTCAAGTTGAGCTGATAAGTTTCAGATGTTCAACGATGCTGTAGGAAAAAATTGGATGAAGAAAGATGTGTGTGGCTGCCTGAGAGAAGTATTTGCACAAACAAATTATAATTAATGTGTTGATGAAATTTTGGGTTTTCAAATTAGAACCAAAAACTTCAGTTAACACTCATTTTTCAGTTAACTCCTTACAGTTCAGATCATATTTTGATTGTCAATAATAGTGGACTTTTAAGGCTTTCTTAGAGGCAATACTAGTGGATTTTAGGCTTTTTACATGCAATAATAGTGGAATTTTAGGCTTTTTTGGAGGAGTGTGTTTCATGCCGGCCTACAGTGATGAATTAGTCAGAGGATTGTGCCTTAGGATTGTGCCAAAGCTACACATTGTATATATTTGCTTGTCCTTCAAATAGGGGCAAGACTGTTACAGAAAAATTACTTGCAAGCATATTGTGATTTACTTGCAAGCATATTGTGCCTTAGTTACAGAAAAATTACTTGCAAGCATATTGTGGTGACCCACACTCTGTTGGTTCACACTCATTGAGTTCGCTCGTGAAGGGCCGCTGCTGCTTGAGGCCCTTGAGAGGCCCTTCGTGTCGTGATGATTTTGCAGGTACCCCGAGAGGCCCTTGAGTTTGCCGGAATGTCGATTAACTTCCGTTCTGGCAAATTCGGGTACTCCATATGTCCTATTTTCAGCAAAGGTCATGCTGAAATTTTCCGTGATTTTTAGCATGACTTTGCTAAAAATCGGACATATGGGGTACTTGCTACTAATGCATGGCCCAGGGTATCTTAGTACTTAATTAAGTAGGATCAACTGCCCCTTTATTCTTGCTGTATTAAACCATAGGTGGCAATAGAGCCAAGTGATTAGTGCCAAGTGATTAGGCCCAACCTAGGGTGCCTCGGCATTGATAAACCCTAAATGATGAAAACTTAACTTGGCTGCCCCGGATGCCTCGGTGTCGATGAGAACCTAAATGATGTATGCTTAGGCTTTTAGGGTGCCTCGGCGTCGACAAACCCTAAGTGATGAAAGCTTAGGCTTTTAGGGTGCCTCGGTGTCGACAAACCCTAAATGATGAGACCATGATCTTGTTCCTTGACAATAACCAACTTTTTGACCAATTTTTTTTCCTATTTAGAGCGAAACATGGCCCACAACGATGAGGCCGGTGGTTCGGGCGGCAAGCAATTCTGGGAGTTGTCCCAGGATATGTCGTCATCATCATCATCGGACGATGAAAGTCTCCCGGCGGAGTGCGACTGGTGCCACGACGATCGAGGTCTATGCGACATGCCTCACCTGGACGATGATCGGCGCTTCAACATTAAGCTCGAGGAGACCTTCAAAGTTGAAACGGTACACAATGACGACAAGTGTTATTTTCATAATTAAGCATGACTTCAACTATTTCAACGTGTAATTTTCATCTTTTACAATTCAAGTATAGCTTATCCCATGCCATGCAAGACGCTATGTCTTGGAGAGGATGGATTTTGAAGACCATGAAATTTCTGAAACAAAGAAAATTCACCTAAGGACTCATCACGATGTTGACTTTGAAGTAAATCTATATAATTCTGAGAGCGTAACCCATTTTGGTTGCAAAAATTGGGAAGCATTTTGCAAGATGTATGGTTTTGATGAGGGTATGCTTATCACCATGGATCTTGGTAATCCTGACATCAACCAAGACAATATGGACATTTGGGTCCTTGTTGATACGCCTCCAGTTCTACCGCTACGTGAGTTTCTCAAACATAGTTATTAGCTAATTTATACTGTTTATTTCAAAATAGTGGACAGCTTATTTCCATTGACAGCTTATTTTTATTGTTCAAAGAATGTGCGGGAGATGGTAGACAAAACCCACTACACCGATGGCTCCAAATTAACAACTTACAAGGAGAAAAATCATTAGGTCGGATTTTGTACTGACATTGAGAATTACAATATCTACAATCAAACTCCTCAACATTATGGTAAATACGTGCCACTAGTGCATGTGTTCAACTACGGTAACTACCATGGAGATACCCTGGTAAGATTTTTACTATTACGACATACGTGCATCTTTTGCATACTTCTAAAACTAGTACATCATTGCTAACTATGAAGTTATTACTATGTTTTTCAACAGATAATCCCAGAGAATTGTGTGCCTCATATGATGTATCTAAAAGGTAGTGTTAATGTTTTGAACATACAGCTAGGTCGTCCAACGAATCTCAACTGTCCATACGAGATTTCTAAAAGAAGCGGAGACATGAAAATCAAAGGATGGGAAAAATGTATGGACAGTCGTAAGGAGCTTCTTGAAAGCAAAAGGAAGCGAAGCGCAAGAATTGGAGACAGGATGTTCTCCATTCTCCATAATGGAGAGTCAGGGTCTATATTGTTTTATGCTATTTTAGCTTAAATAGGGTATTTAGGTCCTGCCTAATACTGATGATCATGTGCTAAGAACAATTAAGTAGGGTTGGTTCGAAGACTATCAAGATGATGATCGTATGACTTGTTATGAATAACGAGTAGAAGTTGTATGATGATGATTAGTAGGACTTGTTAGGATTAGTATTACTTCCGACAAACTCGATACTCGCGGTCTTGAGACTAGTAATGTTTTATCTTTGTTCGGTCTTTTGAGAATGGCGCATCAATAGAGAATGCGCCATTAGTATGACAAAGCCATACTTACGTATGGCCCCCCGGGAGGCACACTAATGGCGCATGCTGTTACATACTAATGGCGCACTAGTTGGTGCGCCATTAGTATACCAGATACTAATGGCGCACGTGTAGTAAGATATACTAATGGCGTGCTACTAATGGCGCACTGGTAATGCGCCATTAGTAGACAAAACCAGTGCGCCATTAGTAGGCCTTTTCCTAGTAATGAAGGACCAGTCTACATGGCTTACCCTATAGCGCAACAGGGGTCTGTGGTCGCTCAACCAACTTCGCGGTATATACGAAATGTGAATTGCTATAAAAACCCATAACAGAAAAATATAATTTATTTAAAACCAAAGAATGTCGTGGCAAATCGTGCATTACCCTCTAATGCATTTATAATGGTGTCACTAGGTAGTGGGACATACCTAGCCAATCAACTGGTACCAACTCACGGGTTAATCTTCTCATATATAACCTAGTATTCCTGTCTATTCACATAAATTCCCTAATATCTGTTTTTTAAATTTTAATAGGCTAGTGAAATCAAGAAATAACACTTCAGTAAATCTAATTTTTTTCATTTCCACAATAAAAATAATTGAAGGACTGCAAAAGTTTTAATACTTAAAAATCAAACAGTAAGAAACAAGCAAAATAAAAAATAATCAAACGCATAAAAATATTGGAGACATCAAACAATTAGGAGAGTACAATACTAATCTGGATTAGAGCACTTAGACACATAAAAACCATTTAATTCCCCAAAATTGCCCCTTCATCTCAACAAAATGAAAAAATATATTTCTCCCAACCCCCTTTTAATACCTTTTTTTTCTTGTCTGGAGACACTTTTCTCTACTAACCAACACCACCTCCTACAACCCTTCGTCGCCTTTCAACAATAAAAACCCTTCTTCCCAACCAGTGCCTCCAGCAAGCCGTGTAGCCACCACCTTGTCTACCCCCTACCCACTTTGATAGAGACGCCACACACTATCACCACCAAGCAAAAGTTGACACTTTTGCAATGTCCCATGGCTCTTCCATGTCTCCAGTGCAGTCGTTGGAACCATCTAGAGAGCCGGCGCTACCATCCTCGCGAGCTTCAAGCAGGGCCGGTCCAGAGATTTTTGGGGCCTAGGGCCAACCTAGAAGCTGGGACTCCTTAATATATACCTATTTGGACATTTACATATACCACTATTATTTTTACCTCGATATGTAGCTATCTAAAAGATGCACATGCTTCTTATAATAGGGGGAAAATCGCATAAGGCAGCTATGCTTACCTTGGCCAACATCAACACATTTGGTGCCTCCATATGCATGTTCTTTTCTATAACATTTTTTTGTCTTCTGATGAGGGATTAGAACCATGTTTCAAGCCCACTAGATAATGAGGATAGTGGTTGAAATTTTATTATTTATAAAAGATTTGTTGAACAGAGAAATCAACATATTACTTGATATCATCTGCAAACCCGAAACCTTGTTTTGTGGCCACTTTGATCCTCAAGATCTAAGTTGAAATCTTTTGGAGGGAAGGAACCGTCTGAATGCCCTTGATAATGATTACATTTTTATTCTAGAAAGGTTGTAAATCTCAATCGCAAAATCCATAGAGCCCTACAAAGAGAAGATCAAAAAGAAGCGAAAGACTAGGTGGATAAATACGTAGCTGTTAAAGACAAGATCAATTCATGCTCGTGGTTTCACGGATTATGCAGAAGCGAAAACAATCTGCCAATGAGACAATGACCTGCAGATGGCTGATGGTTGCACCTCGCGGCCTAGCGGATGCCGGATGGTTGATGGCCCGGTCGCCGGCATGGGCACACGGCTGCGGCGCAACACCAGGGTGCCGTGCGCAACAGCGACAATTAGCCAACGAACAAGAATCCCCAGTGGCCGAGCGATTGGCAGAGAGTCCAAGATGAAACAAACCAGTGAACGTTCAGATATTCGGAGTGATTAACGCGTGCGGCCGTGCGAGTGTCGATGCTTCTCCTATCGCTAGCAGCAATTGGGCCTAGCCCATCTCCAGCCCCTTGTGCTTGGTTTCCTCCTTTTATTTTTTCGCTACCTAATATTTTTGCTAGGTTATACTAACATAAATACCAGATCATGGCCCACCTCCTGGCCTGGGCCTCGAGCCGTCGCCCCTTCGACCATACACCAGGGTCGGCCTGGCTTCGAGCCATCTCCTTGGCCCATTCTAGCTGGCAAGCCGCCTCACTAGCCATGTCACTGCAGGCTCGAGCTCCTTCAAAACAAAGAATGGAATCCTCACATTCCGTCTTTTCGTTCCGTTGGGCACCACTCGTCTGAATGAGCGAGCGACATGAGAATAAAGACGACGACTACGGTTGCAACAATGGTTGATGGCAAGATCAAATCTCAGGCTTGACGCTTCCCCGTCGATGGGTGAGGTGCCGGTGATGACTTCGTCAACCTTGATGCTTTAACTTCGGTCGTATTTTAAATAGACCTTGTATACGAATTCGTGTATGTTTTTTCAGTATAGGCCCACAGACATCCTGTGCCGGAGTTCAGCCCAACTAAACATGAAGCCCTAAATAGGGCCCACCCCCATCATCCGCCTCCTCGGTCACAGACCCACTCCACTCTCCACTTCACTCGCCACCCCCAAATACCCAAACCCTCGCCGCCGACCATGGCTGGTCCCCGGCAGCCGCCGTTCACCAACGTGGACCCCGCGACGGAGGCCGATCTGCGGAGCAGGGGCCGTGACCCGCGTGAGGTGGACCGATCCACGGAGGAGCTACTCAGCAACATCAGCATCGAGCTCATCCCCGACCTGCCCGCCTCCGACGGACATCATCTTGAACGACGCCCACCTCCGCCCCAAGGCTTTAGCTTTTCCCCCACGCCGCCGACTCGGCGGCCATCGTCACCGCCATCTCCACCGTCCTCGAAGCGCACACGGGACCCATCCCCTACGCCCGTCTCACCAGCAGCCACATGAGCGCCTATCAGGCCCAGCTCGCGCGCTGGCTCCAGCTCCTGGCCACCAAGGGCGTCCAGGAGCTCGCCCTCGCCAACCGCCCGTGGCCGCTCGACATGCCCCTCCGGGCCGTGCTCTTTGGCATCGCCAGCATCGGCTGCCTCTACATCGGCCTCTGGAAGTTCCAGGACGTGGCAAGGTTACTACCCCGCACCTCCTTCCACCACCTCCGTGAGCTTGGCATCTGCAGCGTAGTCATGGAGGACGGGGACATCGACTTTGTCGTCGCCGAGAGCCCCATCTTGGAGACCCTCAGGCCTCAACATCCATGGATGCAACAAGGGGCTGCGCCTTCGCTTCGTCAGCCAGAGCCTCCGGTGCGTCCAAATTTGCAGCTCTGTTCCGGAGGACATCGCCGTGGTGAAGGCTCCTCGCCTCGAGCGGCTCATCCTGGAGGGGTCCCGAGGCAACACCGGCGGCTTGTGCACCAAGGTCAGGATTGGCGATGCTCCCAAGCTGCACGAGGAATCTTGCAGCCAGGGAACACCATCCTGGTTCCTGGAGATGCGAGACAACATCGTCATGGTGTGTACATCTCCTGTCCGCGGTCTAACAGTTTGTTCAGTTAGCAAAACATCATCCAATTGTTGGAGGTACAATACTAAATGTGTAATTTTTTTGTTCAATGGGGTTCATTCCAGGCCGGGATAAATGCAAGCCAAGCGCCATGGCCACCAGCGTCAAGTTCCTGAGTCTGAATGTGCGTTTCAGAAGCCACACCGATTCCAAGATGGTTATCTCCTTCCTCGGCTGATTTCCCAATTTGGAGGCACTGCACATTATGGTAGTTTTTTTCATTTCATGTTTTGCTTACATTCGTACCGGTTTCCAGTATGTCTTATGTGTAGAATGTTTGCGCAGCAGATCATGTGTTTTCAGCTTTTGATTGATTAATTGCAGATAATGTACTATTATGCAGTTCTCCCAATGTCGATTGCTTTGCTTATTTACCTCTTGTTATAACGTCTCTCACCATGGTCATATATCATACAACTTGGCAATATTTGTGCTTTTGATGTTGTAAGTGGCATGTGGGCCCGTTTCTGACTTCAGAATTTACACATGATAAACCAAACACATTGCCACCTACAGTTTTTTGGAGGTCCATGTGGTTTATCATATTACTCTAAACCACGTCACATACTACATAGCGATTTCAGCTGTGAATTTTGCAACTGACATGCAGTGCCAGACTACAGTTTGCAGGTGATCTGTGTGATATTACCACAATGCCATGTTAGTTCTTTGCTACTAGAACCACTAGTAGCAAACGGAGCTTTAAAACCGGTTGGGGGGACCTTTAGTACCGGTTGGTGTTACCAACCGGTACTAAAAGTTTTTATTGAAAATTTTGGAAATTTTTTTGATTTTTTTTTCAATTTTTAATTTTTCTGAATTATTTGGTGATTTAGTCTCTAATCACCTTTCTTAACTGCTCAAGTGTGGATCACTCATTCCAAATCATCTAACATCCCGACCGGTCACCCATCCCTCTCACTACTCCAGCCCGAGCACGCTTAACTTTCGGGTTCTATTCTCCTTCATTTCCAAGTCTGCACTTGTTGTTTTCCTGACAATAGTAAGATGTCAATCCTATTAACCCTCAGGAGTTTAGGTTGAGCATTAAGTCACACATTTCACTGTTTGAGTTTGAAACTATTATTCTAAAAAACAGTAATTATTTAGTAACACTAATATTTCTTGAATAAGTTTGACCATAGTTTGACCACAGTTTGACCAGATTTGACCAAAATTCAAAAAATTGAAATAATTATTTAGTAACACTAATATTCTTGAGTAATTATGTAGTAACATTAATACTTCTTGAATAAGTA
>NW_025228440.1:19240-29681 GCF_018294505.1 Triticum aestivum | reverse complement strand
AATTAGCTTTCAAGCTACCCTTTTTCTGACAAAGTGAAAATTAACTTCAATGTGTTTGGTACATGCATGGAAAACAGGATTAGCTGAGAGGTAGGTGGCACCAATGTTATCACATCATAACCTAGCAGCTTGTGGAGCCTTAATCCCAAGCTCATAAAGTAAAGTTTGTATCCACATTACTTCAGCTGTTGCATTTGCCAATGCTTTGTACTCCACCTCAGTACTTGACCTTGAAACTGTAGCCTATTTTCTTGCACTCCATGATACAAGGTTTGTTCCCAGAAACACAGCAAAACCACCTGTGGACCTTCTGTCATCAGCAGAACCTGCCTAGTCTGCATCAGAATATGCAGTAACAAGCATGGATGAAGACCTGGTAATATGAAGCCCAAGTCCCTCTGAAAACTTAAGATACCTCAAAATTCTCTTGACTGCAGTCCAATGAGTAGTTCTAGGTGCATGTAAATATTGACATACTTTGTTCACAGAATAAGAAATATCAGGACGTGTAAGAGTCAAATATTGTAAAGCACCTACAACACTCCTGTAATTTGTTGCATCCTCTGGTCCAAGTACTTCTCCACTTTCAACTGTAAGTTTTTCTGAGGTTGAGATTGGTGTACTCACAGGTTTACAATGTTCCAATCCCACTCTCTTGGGAATATCAGTTGTATATTTGTCATGTGTGAGAAGTATGCCATCCTTTACCTGTTTAATCTCTATACCAAGGAAGTAGTGAAGATCACCTAGATCCTTAAGAGGAAACTCCAGTTTCAGATTCTTAAGCAGACAAGTAGTGGCATCTGAGCTTGAACTAGCAACAATTATATCATCAACATAAACAAGCACAAATATGGTGATATTGCCTTTATTGTAAAAGAACAAAGAGGTATCTGCTTTAGATGGTATAAACCCAAGTTGTTGTAACTGCATGCTTAATCTTGAGTACTAAGCTCTAGGAGACTGTTTCAAACCATATAAAGCTTTATCCAACTTAAAGACATAATGTGGTGTGCTTTGGTTCTCATATCCCGGTAGTTGTCGCATGAACACTTCTTCCTCAAGAACACCATGAAGAAACACGTTCTCAACATCTAGCTGTCTTAGACTCCAACCTCTGGAAATAGCAATAGACAACACAAGCCGAATAGTAGCTTCCTTAACAACAGGGCTAAAGGTATCTTCATAATCAATACCAAATCTTTGTTTAATCCATTTAGCAACTAATCTAGCCTTGTACCTGTCTATACTTCCATCATATTTTCTCTTGATCTTGTATACCAATTTACAATCTATAACATTATTTCCCTTCCTTGGTGGTACTAAATGCCAAGTTTTGTTTTTCATGAGTGCATTGTATTAGCTATCCATAGCCTCCTTCCACTCTTTATGATTAAGAGCATCGTGCAAATGAGTTGGTTCACCACAACTACTAAGAAAAGCTCGTTTGACCCTGTCGTACCTTACAGTGCCATTGGTATATTCCTTTGCCTTGATAATACCTGACTGAGATCGAGTATGACGACGAGGAGCTACTGGCGAGGTTTGCACAGAAGATCCCGATGTAGCAGTAGCTGTTGGTTGCGCCACAGAAGATCCTGCAGGATCAGTTGCAGCTGAGACAGCTGCAGGTTCCCGATCCAGCTCTCAATCTAAGGAGGATGGCGACCCAGACGCGCCAAGCGTCCCGCTATTGGCTCCTGGGTCAGCCCATGGGCTGGTGGCGCGCGGTGATTTGCCCCCGTCCGCGCCTGGAGAGATGGGCTCAGTGGCGGGCCCCGCTGCGCGAGGGCTGACGGCCACCAGCGCCTCTGAACCGGTGGGCTCCACACGGTCGGGCCGGTCGGCCACCCGAGCGCGATTGGCTGCTTGCGGGCGACCGTGATCGTCCTCGGGTCGCGCGTCGATGGAGACAGCCGAGCTGGCGCGGGGATCTGCCTCGGATCGAACACCGCTGCCACCTGAATCTATATGGGATCCGGCGCCTCTTCTGTCTTTTTCTGCACACATAAAATCATGAACTGAATCTGCGCAAATATCTCTAGAATCCAAATTTTCTATGGAATTCTTCACAGGATCAGCTTGATATAATTCACCCCTGTGATCTGGAAGAAGTGCTATTTCAGCACGGAGGAGAGCTCCCGCATTTGGGTGAAGTTTGGCAAACGGAAAAAGAGTTTCATCAAAGACAACGTCTTGAGAGATATAGATACGGCCAGTTGCAATCTCTAAGCATTTGTACCCTTTGTGAAGATTACTATAGCCATGAAAAACACATTCGGTAGATCGAAACTCGAGCTTGTGGCGATTATGTGGACGTAAATTTGGGTAGCAAGCACACCCAATTTTTTAAGAGAATTGTAATCATGCGTTTGATTATATAATCGCTCTAATGGAGTAGAATTTCCAATGACCTTACTAGGAAGGCGATTGATAAGATAAGTTGTTGCAATGAATGCTTCATTCCAATATTTGAGAGGCATGGAGGCATGTGCAAGTAGGGAAAGGCCAACTTCAACAATGTGGCGATGTTTTCTCTCGGTAGAGCCGTTTTGCTAGTGAGCATGAGGACAAGAGACATGATGTTCAATGCCTATGCTAAAGAAGAAAGAGTTGAACTTCTCATACTCCCCTCCCCAGTCACTCTGGACTGCTAGAATTTTCCTGTTAAAATGTCTTTCAACAAGTTTTTGGAATTCTTGAAACACAGAAAAACTTTAGATTTGTGTTTTAACAAGTAAATCCAAGTAAACTTGCTATAATCATCAATGAAACTGACATAATATTTTTTTCTTCCAAAGGAATCTCTAGCATGACCCCATACATCACAGAAAATAAGCTCTAAAGGAGCATGAGACACGTTGTTTGACCTAGGACAAGGGAGTTGATGACTCTTAGCACACTGACATGCTTCACAAATAGACTCACTGGATTGACTATGTGACTATGGCAAATTGTCTTTATTAACTACTTGCTTGACTATGATTGATGATAGGTGTCCTAATCTTTGATGCCACCGTGCCAAAGAGGGCTTGATGACAGAATAAGCACGGCGACGCTTGTGGTTGAAAACTTCGAATGAGATGGGGTAGAGCCCTCCAATGAATCTACTGTGATGAAGAAGTTCCCTCGTTGCCCGGTCCTTTATAAAAAAAGTAACAAGGGTGAGTTTCAAAGAAAACATTATTATCGGTGCTTAGACGAGACATAGATGCAAGGTTTTTATCTGCTTGTGGAACATGGACAACATTGTTTAAGACAAGATCACGTTTAAGGGTAGGGGAATTAATAAAAGCTTGACCGATGTGTTGAATATCCATACCTCCACCACTTGCAGTATGAATCTGATAATTGCCAAGGTATTTCTCCCGGAGAGCAGGTTGCTCTAGTTCACCAGTAACGTGGTCGGTTGCACCAGAGTCAACGTACCACACACCATCGCCCCTTGCTCGCGCATAGCTGTAGCAACAAGACGGCAGTCGGGGACAATATCTTCATCATACTGGTGCTAGCAATCCATGACTTCATGGCCTGCCTTTTTGCAGAGTTGAACCGAGGACGCCCCCGGGAGGAGGACGGGCGACGGCCAGAGTTGTTGTTGAAGCCGCCGCTTGAGGGTTTGTTGGTGTAGTTGCTGGAAGTGTTGTAGCCGTTGCCGCCAGAGCTGTTGTAGCCGCCATCTCCCTGGAAGTTGCCACGCCCGCGCCCAGCGGTGCGAGACTGCCCCTGGTGACCGTGCCCACGGCCGCGACCACGAGATACAATGTTGGCAGAAGATTGGTGGAGGTTGGTGCGGTGAAGAAGGCTGAGGCGGGCATCAAAACTTAGGAACTGGCTGTAGAGCTCCTAAACCGTGATTGGTTCCACCTGAGCAGTGAGCACCGAGATGACAGAGTTGTACTCCATATCTAGCCAGGCTTGAATTTTGGAGACGATCTCCGGATCGGAGAGCGCAGCGGCAGTACAGGCAACTTCATCTGTGAGACTTTTAATTTTGCCAAGGTACTCGGTCATGGTCATATTACCTTTCTGAAGATCGGTCAGCTCGATGCGGGTCTTGATAGCTTGAGCTTGACTCTAAGCAGCAAACATGGCGTGAATTGCACGCCAAACTTTGGCCGACGTCTGTAACGTGGCGACCTGTGCAAGGATATCGCGGGAAAGAGAGCCCATAAAAAATCCCTGAAGTTGCTGCTATTGTGCATACCAGAGGGTCCTTGCAAAGTTGGCGACTTGCTCTGCTTTGCCATCCTTGGTGATGGTGAGGGTGGGCGGCGGTGCCGGGATCTTCTCGTCGAGGTGATGCTCCATCTGTGCTCCTTTGATCTGCGGTAGCACGACGGCCTTCCGGGGAAGAAAGTTCCCCCTCGTCAGCTTCTCCTGCGGTGGTGGTCCAAGTGATGCGGTGGTGGTGGTGGAAGAGGAGGCGAAGGTGGAGGAGGAGGTGGTGGAAAGTGCACCCATGGTGCTGGGCATCATGGTGGCGGAGGTGGTAGACATACTCTCGATGGAGGAAGGTAGCTAGATGTGTTCTTGTTGAGGAAGAGGCTCTGTTACCATGTAAATTATTGTGGGAAGCGTAGAACCCTTTGCTTGGGCCGCATTACATTATATAGGATACATGCCGTGGCTTACAAGGTTTAGATCGATACAAGATCGATCGGTTACAGAAGAAAGATCGGGAGAGGTTGAAACAAAAGAAGAGATAGAATAGGTTTACAATTTAAAAAGAGTTCTATCTCTATACAACAACTAATTCTAACAGGTATTACTCCTATATTTCAGACTTTGTGTTAAATTCGTGGTCCAATGTTTGGTGGGAAAATCAGAAATACTATGCACTGACGATAGTTTGCTTGCTGTGTAACCTGTATCATCAGTGTCCCACAGTATATGCTGCTTGCAACATTTTGAGTGCAGAAGCAACATGTTTCAGCTGCCTTTTGTGCATCCTGGTGTCCTGATTGTCATGTAGATCAATTATCAACAAAACATTCCAATTGTCTTTAGGCATACATTGTTATGATCAGATATATGCCTTTGAACTTCATCGCAAAATATCTTTGATCAATATGGCTTAAAACACCAGGAGGTACCATGTCATTTTAGACATTTTGCCTGCATATCTCATTGAGCTTGTCAATCTAATTAGATTATAGCAATTCTTACATATTTTATCGTTCGATTAGAAAATTTCTTTGATCTATGATTTTACATTGCATTGTTTCTCATAAATATATTGTTACCTATGGCAAAGAAGAAGCGGACCGATGTGATGCGTAATTTTATTTTGGCCTTAAGGATCCATTACTTTGCATATGAATCCTTTAGTTGTGTGCATATATGCTTTGCTAGCAGGACTAGACTGAATCAGATGATCTTATTTTTCTCCTTCCTATCTCCAACAACTAGATTAATGCTTGATTTTACAACAAAAGTAACCCGATTTTACAGCAAGTAGTCAGCTGCTGCTTGATTTTATTATAAAGATTGATTTAACAAGGCACTGAAAACATTCAGTTTAGGCTAAGAAACTTGTGAAGATCTCTCTAATTGATTTTTTTTTCTTGGTTCGATAAATACTTGGCTGCAAAATTTGCAATATTCTTGCCTGGCTCCCTCCTTCGGACATAGCCTCTTTGGCCTTCTGCCTTATGCATCCATATAGAACATTCCTCTTGTGCTCCTCCCGTCCATCACCTCTCCGCATCTTCCCTTCTCATCTCGACCCGCATCCAGGCCGATCCCCATGCTCTCCCAAACCGCTTCCACCTAACCCTAGCCTCTAGCCGCAACCGCCCCGGGCCGCGGCCGCCGCCATCTGCCGCCTCCGCTGCCGCCGCCGCTACCCCCTCCCGCCGTGCCGCCGCACCCTCTCCCCGCAGCCGCGCCGTCCCTCAATCAGCCACCGCGCCACCTCTTCTGCCGCACCGCCGCCAACCCTTCCCAACCCTAGCCGCCGCTACTCCTCTAGCCACCGCCGCTCCTCCTCCTCACCGCGCCGCCATGTCTTCTAATGCCTTCACCTACTCCAACCCTTTCGCCGAGCCGGACCCTGCCGACATTCGCGACATCAACATCCATGAACGCGCCCCGTTTGTCCTTGATGCCACTGACTCCATGTACTTCGCGTGGAAGACGTACTTTTCGCTCCTCTTCCGCGAGAACAATCTCGTGGATCATGCTGACGGCACCGTCGACTCCCACGCTTTGGTGGGCGACTCCGAGTGGACCGCGATCGACGCTACGCTCATCAGGTGGTTCTTCACCACCATCTCCAAGGACCTGTTTCACACGGTCGTGAGCGATGGTGATGACGCCCACGCCGTGTGGGTCAAGCTCAGCGGACTCTTCAACAACAACAAGCTTCAGTGTCGCGTTTTTTTGCAGTAGGAATTTTTTGACTGTCATCAGGATGAACAGTCCATCGATGACTACTGCCGCCGCTTGAAGACGTTGGCGGATGAACTCCGCGACATCGGCGCCAAGGTTGATGACGACCTCCTCCTCGGCATGCTCACCACCGGTCTCAACGAGGACTTCGGCAACGCCGTCTCCAACCTCACCTTGATGCTGGAGTACTCCTTCCCCAAGTTTGTGGCATACTTGTGGTTGGAGGAGCGCCGGATGAAGGGGGTCAAGAAGCGTGTGCAGCACCACGCCCTCACCGCCGGCACCCCCCGCGGCGCCCCGCGGCAAGCCGCCCCGTCCGCTCCGCGGCAACAGCCGCCGCCCCGGGATTTTCCCCCCTCCTGCCCGCGCCCCCGTTCCTCCCGCTGCCCCCAGTAGCAGGCGTGGGGTGGCGGGCGGCGCGGCAACCGTCGCGGGGGCGGCCAAAATCAGCAACAACTTGCGCACATGGGGCCCCTCGTCAGTAGCAGCTGGCCACCCCACCGTGGACTTATGACACCAATCTGTAGACGGTGTCGTTCATGCATACTCGATGCCGGTCCCTTGGGCTCCTGCCCCAGGCATCCTTGGGCCCCGTCCGGCGAGCCACCAGGCGAACTTTGCCACTCCCAGCACCGCACCCTACCCGGCATCGTCGGCCACGGGAGGCTATGGCGCCGCCCCCGCGCCAGCTTACTACGCCGCCCTCGTGCCTGCCTATGGCGGGTTCTACCCGCCCCAGGTCCCACCGCCGTGGGATCCAGCCCTCCTCGCCGCCCTGCATTCGGCTCCGTCACCGAGTAACTATGGTGGCAGTGGTGACTGATACATGGACTCGGGCACCACTGCTCACATGACTGCTCATCCCGGTAACCTCACGTCTTCCACTCTCATTCATACTCCCACTCGCATCACCGTTGGTAACGATTCCTCTCTACCCATTACACATGTCGGTCATATGTCGTTTCCTTCCACCTCTACTCCTATTAACATGTCTATTGTTCTCGCCTCTCCTGACTTAGTAACCAACCTTGTCTCTGTTCGTCGCCTTGCTCGAGAGAACCCTATTACTGTTGAATTTGACGATGTTGGCTTTTCTGTGAAGGACGCCTGTACACGGATGGTACTCCACCAATGTGACAGTCCGGACGAGCTCTACCCAGTCCATCCTTCCGCCGCCACGACCACCCGTCCAGCCGCCCTCACCACTAGTGTCGATCTTTGTCATGCCTGCCTCGGTCATCCCAACTCCACAAGTTTGCATCAGATTCTGCAGAGTTTTTCATTCTCATGTAATAAGGTTGATGACCACACCTGTGAGGCATGCCATCTAGGCAAGCACGTTAGTCTTCCCTTTAACGAGTCTACAAACATTTCCACTTTTCCATTTCAGTTATTGCATAGTGATGTTTGGACGTCCCGGTTGCAAACAACATGTGTTATCTATACTATTTGGTGATATTGGATGTTTTTCCCCATTATGTGTGGACATTTCCTCTCCGTCGCAAGTCCGATGCTCTTGCTACACTCACTGCTTTTTACTCATATATCACCACACAGTTTGGTCGTCCTATTCTTGCCTTGCAAACTGAAAACGGAGAAGAGTTTGACAATATTGCCATCCGCAATCTCCTCGCGACTCACGACACCATTTTTCAGCTCACTTGCCCCTACATGTCACAGCAGAATGGTCGCGCCGAGCATGTCATCCGCACTATTAATGACCATGTCCGCACGTTGCTTTTCCACTCCAACATGCCTCCTCAGTTCTGGCCAGACGGTCTTGCAACCGCCAACCTTCTCACAAACATCCGCCCGTGTCGTCCTCACTGGAACTATACTCCTCATGAGCTCCTCTTCGGTGCGGCTCCATCTTATGATGGTCTTCGCATTTTCGGGTGTCTCCGTTATCCTAGCACCACGCCCACCACCCCTCACAAACTCACTCCCCGGTCAGTTCCTTGCATCTTTCTCGGTTATCCTCCCAACACCAAAGGTTATTGGTGCTATGATCCAGTGTCCCACTACGTATTTACTTCGCGACACATGTACTTTGATGAGCCGTTGTTCCCATTTCAGCAGGTACAATCCTCCTCGGCGTCTCCCACAGTGCGGCTCGCCCCTGCCACCACCTACGGTGAGCCGCCACCATGCCGCGCCAAGCACTGCGCCCGGCCCTGCCCACGCTTCCGGCACCGGCCGCCCCCTCCCGCGGTGCTTCGGGTGTGGCTGCCCCCTCGGGCGCCCCCGCAGCCGTGGCCTTTGGCGCCCCCTCGGGCGTCCCCGCCCCCGAGGCCAACTAGGGTGCCCCCGCCGCCACGGGCCCTTCGGCCGCCCCCGTCGCCGCGGCCTCTGGCGCCGCTGCGGGTGGCCCCTCCAAGTCCTCAGAGACCGGCTTGACCTCCTACTCGCCGGTCCCCCTCTCATCTCTGCCGACTGCAGTCGCACCTCTCACCGGTGTGGTTACTCGAGCTCGGACTGGGACGTTTCATCCTAGCATGCGTAATACCTCAAACGAGTACGCGTGTGCCGCGTCTACCACGGCCCCGTCTCCGCTCCCCACCTCCGCCCGCGCAACCCTTTGGGATCTGAACTGGCTTGCTGCGATGCGTGAAGAGTTCGATGCCCTGTAGCGCAACAGTACGTGGGAGCTTGTCCCGCGGCCTCCCTGTGCCAATGTTATCATTGGCAAGTGGATTTTCCGCCACAAGACTCGTCCTGATGGTTATCTTGTGTGCTACAAGGCGCGATGGGTGCTGCGCGGTTTCCGCCAGCGCGCCAACGTGGACTTCACGGTCACCTTCGCCCGGGTTGTCAAACCGGGCACAATTCGCGCTGTTCTCCAGCTTGATGTCTCTAGCGCCTGGCCAGTTCACCAACTCAACGTGTCCAATGCTTTCTTGCATGGCCATCTCGACGAGCAGGTGTTTTGTAAGTAGCCCACTGGTTTCGTCGACACTGACTATCCGGACCACGTGTGCTTGCTCTCTCGTTCTCTTTACGGGTTGAAGCAGGTGCCTCAGGCCTGGTACCAGTGGATCGCGGCCTTCCTTCGATAGTAGGGGTTTCGGTCCACACAGTCCGATGCCTCCCTGTTTGTTTTTCACTAGGGCGCCGCCACCGCTTACCTTTTCTTGTACATCGAAGGCATCATCCTGATTGCGTCCTTGCCAGCGCTACTTCAGCAGATCATAGCTCGCCTCGGCACCAAGTTCGCTCTCAAGGACTTGGGGGCTCTCCACTACTTCCTCGGCATCGAGGTTATCCGCCGTGCCACTGGCTTCTTCCTGCATCAGCAGAAGTATGCCTACGAGCTTCTGGAGTGATCTGACATACTTAACTGCAAGCTTGCTTCCACACCTGTTGACACTAAGGCTAAGGTGTCCGCCGTCGAGGGCTCTCCGGCGTCCGAAGCTCCCTTTTACCGCTCCATCGCCAGTGCTCTTCAGTACCTCACACTGAAGCATCCGGATATCAAGTATGCTGTCCAGCAGGTGTGTCTCCACATGCATGCCCCTCGTGACACTCATTGGCCTCTGGTGAAACATATTCTCCGGCATATACGTCGCACCACGGCTATGGGTGTCACCCTGACGGCATCACCCGACACCAGCCTCGTCGCCTACTCTGACGCCGACTGGCTGGGTGTCCCGACACTCGGCGCTCCACTTCCGGCTACTACGTCTACCTCAGACCCTCTCTCGTTTCGTGGTCGTCTAAACGACAACCCACGGTCTCACGGTCAAGTGCCAAGGCCGAGTACAGGGCAGTGGCCAATGCCGTCGCGGCGTGCTCCTGGCTATGACAGCTTCTTCAGGCCACGCTTGTCTACTGTGACAATGTCTCCGCGTTCTACTTCGCTGCCAACCCTGTACATCATCGCCGGACGAAGCATATTGAGCTCGACATTGACTTCGTTCGGGAGCATGTCACACATGGTCGTGTTCGAGTTTTGCATGTGCCCACCGATCAACAGTTCGCCGATGTTATGACGAAGGGTCTACCCACCTCGACTTTCGAGGGCTTTCGGTCCAGTATTTGCGTCACCAGC
>NW_025228440.1:15514-18187 GCF_018294505.1 Triticum aestivum | reverse complement strand
AACCTTCGGGAACGTGATTTTCTCATCGAATACAACTCAGGAGACTTGGACCCTACGTCAAGGCACGTAACAGGAGGCCACGAGGTAGGGGGGCGCTCCCTACCCTACCAGGTGTGCCCTCACCCTCGTGGGCCCCCTGTTGCTCCACCAACGTACTTCTTCCTCCTATATATATCCACGTACCCCCAAACGATCATATATGGAGCCGAAACCCTAATTCCACCGCCGTAACTTTCTGTATCCACGAGATCCCATCTTGGGGCCTGTTCCGGAGCTCCACCGAAGGGGGCATCGATCACGGAGGGCTTCTACATCAACACCATAGCCTCTCTGATGAAGTGTGAGTAGTTTACTTCAGACCTACGGGTCCATAGTTAGTATCTAGATGGCTTCTTCTCTCTTTTTAGATCTTAATACAATGTTCTCCCCCTCTCTTGTGGAGATCTATTCGATGTAATCTTCTTTTTGTGGTGTGTTTGTTGAGATCGATGAATGTGGGTTTATGATCAAGTCTATCTATGAATAATATTTAAATCTTCTCTGAATTCTTTTATGTATGATTGGTTATGTTTGCAAGTCTCTTCGAATTATCAGTTTGGTTTGGCCTACTAGATTGATCTTTCTTGCAATGGGAGAAGTGCTTAGCTTTGGGTTCAATCTTGCGGTGTCCTTTCCCAGTGACAGTAAGGGCAGCAAGGCACATATTGTATTGTTGCCATCGAGGATAATAAGATGGGGTTTTCTTCATATTGCATGAGTCTATCCCTGTACATAATGCCATCTTGCTTAAGGCGTTACTCTATTTTTTACTTAATACTCTAGATGCATGCTGGATAGCGGTCGATGAGTGCAGTAATAGTAGTCGATGCAGGCAGGAGTCGGTCTACTTGTCTCGGACGTGATGCCTATATACATGATCATACCAAGATATACTCATAACTATGCTCAATTCTATCAATTGCTCAACAGTAATTTGTTCACCCACCGTAGAATACGTATGCCCTCGAGAGAAGCCATTAGTGAAACCTATGGCCCCCGGGTCTATCTTTATCATATCAATCTCCTCCTACTTTGTTATTTACTTTTCCTTTATTTTACTTTGCATCTTTATCATAAAAATACAAAAAATAGTATCTTATCATATCTATCAGATCTCACTCTCGTAAGTGGCCCTATAGGGATTGACAACCCCTATTTGCGTTAGTTGCAAGGATTTATTTGTTTTGTGCAGGTGCGAGGGACTCGCGCGTAGCCTCCTACTGGATTGATACCTTGGTTCTCAAAAACCGAATGAAATACTTACGCTACTTTATTGCATCATCCCTTCCTCTTCGAGGAAAACTAATGCAGTGCTAAAAGAGGTAGCAAGAAGGATTTCTGGCGTCGTTGCCGGGGAGGTCTATGCAAAAGTCAACATACCAAGTACCCATCACATACCCTTATCTCCCGCATTACATTATTTGCCATTTGCCTCTCGTTTTCCACTCCCCCACTTCACCCTTGCCGTTTTATTTGCCCTCTCTCTCTATCCTCCCTCTATTAGCCTCTTTTTGCACGCTTGCTTTTTGTTTGCTTGTGTGTTGGTTTGCTTGCTTGTCACGATGCCTCAAGATAATACTAAATTGTGTGACTTCACCAACACCAACAACAATGATTTTATTAGCACTCCGATTGCTCCTCTTACCGATGCTGAAGCTTGTGAAATTAATGCTGCTTTGATGAATCTTGTTATGAAAGATCCGTTCTCCGGCCTTCCTAGTGAAGATGTCGCTACCATCTAAATAGCTTCGTTGATTTGTGTGACATGCAAAACAAGAAAGATGTGGATAATGATATTGTTAAATTGAAGCTATTTCCTTTTTGGCTTAGAGATCGTGCTAAAGCTTGGTTTTCGTCTTTGCCTAAAAATAGTATTGATTCATGGAACAAGTGCAAAGATGCTTTTATCTCTAAGTATTTTCCTGCTGCTAAGATCATCTCTCTTACAAACGATATTATGAATTTTAAGCAACTTGATCATGAACATGTTGCACAAGCTTGGGAGAGAATGAAATTAATGATACGTAATTGCCCTACTCATGGTTTAAATTTATGGATGAATATACAAAAATTTTATGCCGGATTGAATTTTGCTTCTAGAAATCTTTTAGATTCGGCCATGGGAGGCACTTTTATGGAAAACACTTTAGGAGAAGCTACTAAACTCCTAGATAATATTATGGTTAATTATTCTCAATGGCATACTGAAAGATCTACTAATAAAAAGGTGCATGCGATAGAAGAAATTAATGTTTTGAGTGGAAAGATGGATGAACTTATGAAATTATTTGCTAATAAGAGTGTTTCTTCTGATCCTAATGATATGCCCTTGTCTACTTTGATTGAGAATAATAATGAATCTATGGATGTGAATTTTGTTGGTAGGAACAATTTTGGTAATACGCTTATAGAGGAAATTTCAACCCTAGGCCTTATCCTAGTAATCCCACTAATAATTATGGTAATTCCTACAAAATTCTTATGGAAATTATAATAAGATGCCCTCTGATTTTGAATCTAATATTAAAGAATTTATTACTTCGCAAAAGAATTTTAATGCTATGATTGAAGAAAAATTGCTTAAGATTGATGATTTGGCTAGGAACATTGATAGAATTTCTCTTGATGTTGATT
>NW_025228440.1:6155-13542 GCF_018294505.1 Triticum aestivum | reverse complement strand
TATCGGTAACTTTACTTGGAGCTATATTTTAATTTACCACATGATATGTGTTTTGCTTGGAGCGTCTTGTATGATTTGAGTCTTTGCTTGTTAGTTCACCACAATCATCCTTGCTGTACACACCTTTTGAGAGAGCCATATATGATTTGGAATTTGTTAGAATACTCTATATGCTTCGCTTATATCTTTGAAGTTATATATTTTTGCTTTATTGCTTCACTTATATCTTTTAGAGCACGGTGGTGGATTTGTTTTATAGAAACTAGTGATCTCTAATGCTTCACTTAGATTATTTTGAGAGTCTTAATAGCATGGTAATTTGCTTAAAATCCTAATATGCTTGGTATGCAAGATTAATAATAAAACTCTCTTACGAGTGTGTTGAATACTATGATAAGTTTGATACTTGATAATTGTTTTGAGATGTGGAGATGGTGATATTAAAGTCATGATAGTTGAGTAGTTGTGAATTTGAGAAATACTTGTGTTGAAGCTTGCGATTCTCGTAGCATGCACGTATGGTGAACCGTTATGTGATGAAGTCGGAGCATTATTTATTTATTGATTTTCTTTCGTATGAGTGGCGGTCGGGGACGGGTGATGGTCTTTTCCTACCAATCTATTCCCCTAGGAGCATGCGCGTAATACTTTGTTTTGATAACTTGTAGATTTTTGCAATAAGTATATGAGTTCTTTATGACTAATGTTGAGTCCATAGATTATACGCACTCTCACCCTTCCACCTTTGCTAGCATCTCTAATACCACGCACCTTTTTGCCGGTATCATACACCCACCATATACCTTCCTCAAAACAGCCACCATACCTACCTATTATGGCATTTCCATAGCCATTCCGAGATATATTGCCATGCAACTTTCCACCGTTCCGTTTATGACACACTCCATCATTGTCATATTGCTTAGCATGATCATGTAGTTGACATAGTATTTGTGGCAAAGCCACCGTTCATAATTCTTTCATACTTGTCACTCATGAGTCATTGCATCTCCCGGTACACTGCCAGAGGCATTCATATAGAGTCATATTTTGTTCCAAGTATCGAGTTGTAATTGTTGAGTTGTAAGAAAAATAAAAGTGTGGTGATCATCATTATTAGAGCATTGTCCGAGTGAGGAAAGGATGATGGAGACTATGATTCCCCCACAAGTCGGGATGAGACTCCGGACGAAAAATAAATAAAAGAGGCCAAAGAAGCCCAAATAAAAAGAAAGAAAAGAGGCCATGAAAAAAAGAGAAAAGGCACAAATAAAAAAATGAGAGAAAAAGAGAGAAGGGACAATGTTACTATCCTTTTACCACACTTGTGCTTCAAAGTAGCACCATGATCTTCATAGTAGAGAGTCTCTCATGTTATCACTTTCATATACTAGTGGGAATCTTTCATTATAGAACTTGGCTTGTATATTCCAATGATGGGCTTCCTCAAATTACCCTAGGTCTTCATGAGCAAGCAAGTTGGATGCACATGCACTTAGTTTCTTTTTGAGCTTTCATATACTTATAGCTCTAGTGCATCTGTTGCATGGCAATCCCTACTCACTCACATTGATATGTATTGATGGGCATCTCCATAGCCCGTTGATATGCCTAGTTGATGTGAGACTATCTTCTCCCTTTTTGTCTTCTCCACAACCACCACTCTATTCCACCTATAGTGCTATATCCATGGCTCACACTCATGTATTGCGTGAAGATTGAAAAAGTTTTGAGAATGTCAAAAGTATGAAACAATTGCTAGGCTTGTCATCGGGGTTGTGCATGATTTAAATATTTTGTATGGTGAAGATAGAGCATAGCCAGACTATATGATTTTGTAGGGATAACTTTCTTTAGCCATGTTATTTTGAGAAGACATAATTGCTTTGTTAGTATGCTTGAAGTATTATTATTTTCTATGTCAATATGAACTTTTGTCTTGAATCTTTTGGATCTGAATATTCATACCACAATTAAGAAGAATTACATTAAAATTATGCCAAGTTGCACTCCGCATCAAAAATTCTGTTTTTATCATTTACCTACTCGAGGACGAGCAGGAATTAAGCTTGGGGATGCTTGATACGTCTCCAACGTATCTATAATTTTTGATTGCTCCATGCTATATTATGTACTGTTTTCGACATTATTGGGCTTTATTATCCACTTTTATATTATTTTCGGGACTAACCTATTAACCGGAGGCCCAGCCTAGAATTGCTGTTTTTTTGCCTATCTTAGGGTTTCGAAGAAAAGGAATATCAAACGGAGTCCAAACGGAATGACACCTTCGGGAACATGATTTTCTCATCGAATAAACTCAGGAGACTTGGACCCTACGTCAAGGCAAGTAACAGGAGGCCACGAGGTAGGGGGGAGCGCCCTACCGTACCAGGCGCGCCCCCACCCTCGTGGGCCCCCTGTTGCTCCACCGACATACTTCTTCCTCCTATATATATATATATATATATATATATATATCCACGTACCCCCAAACGATCAGATACGGAGCCAAAGCCCTAATTCCACCGCCGTAACTTTCTGTATCCACGAGATCCCATCTTGGGGCCTATTCCGGAGCTCCGCCGTAGGGGGCATCGATCTCGGAGGGCTTCTACATCAACACCATAGCCTCTCCGATGAAGTGTGAGTAGTTTACTTCAGACCTACGGGTCCATAGTTAGTAGCTAGATGTCTTCTTCTCTCTTTTTGGATCTCAATACAATGTTCTCCCCCTCTCTTGTGGAGATCTATTCGATGTAATCTTCTTTTTGCGGTGTGTTTGTTGAGACCGATGAATTGTGGGTTTATGATCAATTCTATCTATGAATAATATTTGAATCTTATCTGAATTCTTTTATGTATGATTGGTTATCTTTGCAAGTCTCTTCGAATTATCAGTTTGGTTTGGCCTACTAGATTGATCTTTCTTGCAATGGGAGAAGTGCTTAGCTTTGGGTTCAATCTTGCGGTGTCCTTTCCCGGTGACAGTAAGGGAAGCAAGGCACGTATTGTATTGTTGCCATCGAGGATAACAAGATGGGGTTTTCTTCATATTGCATGAGTTTATCCCTCTACATCATGTCACCTTGCTTAAGGCATTACTCTATTTTTTACTTAATACTCTAGATGCATGCTGGATAGCGGTTGATGAGTGGAGTAATAGTAGTAGATGCAGGCAGGAGTCGGTCTACTTGTCTCGGACGTGATGCCTATATACATGATCATACCTAGATATTCTCATAACTTTGCTCAATTCTGTCAATTGCTCAAAAATAATTTGTTCACCCATCGTAGAATACTTATGTTCTCGAGAGAAGCTACTAGTGAAACCTATGGCCCCCGGGTCTATCATTATCATATCAATCTCTTACTACTTAGTTATTTACTTTGCCTTTATTTTACTTTGCATCTTTATCATAAAAATACCAAAAATATTATCTTATCATATCTATCAGATCTCACTCTCGTAAAGTGGCCCTATAGGGATTGACAACCCCTATTTGCATTGGTTGCGAGGATTTATTTGTTTTGTGCAGGTGCGAGGGACTCGCGCGTAGCCTCCTACTGCATTGATACCTTGGTTCTCAAAAACTGAGGGAAATACTTACGCTACTTTGCTGCATTATCCCTTCTTCTTCGGGGAAAACGAACGCAGTGCTAAAAGAGGTAGCGTCGCACCCCTTGTACCTATATATGTGCCTAGTGCACGATCAATGAGAATATCGATGCAGACAATCCCTTTTACAGGAGAGACAAAAAATATTAGCAGCCATCAGTGAGCTTGATCGCAACTAGCCAATCGCCCTGAAGGCTGCTAGTTATTATATATCGCACGTCGTATATAAGAACGGACATGAGCGTTCATATATGAAACTCTAGAGGAATATGAACAAACAGGTTACGAAAAAAACACGTCTATTGGGCCGGCCTAGTTGCGACCGCAGTCAGCAATTCCGGGATTCAACATGCCATGTCGACAATCCCTGTTTGGAAACTCTCTCAAGGTTCAAAATATACCGGGACCGGATAGTTCGATGTGTTGATTTCCGGGAGTGAAAGTTCAGGGTCGATTTAGATTTCTTCTACAAGTTCAAGGTTTGTTTTCAACTTTTGCTTCTGTGAGTCGTACACGAGCACCTGAACGGGTTGGTCGTCATCTGGGAGATGCACGAGTCTATCAGACAGCAGGCACACGAACCCAATGCTCCAGTTAGGCCGGCACCTGGCGTACCAAGACCTCCGCTGCTCCGCCCCATCCTTGTCGCGCCACATGATACATTCTTGCCAACTCCTTCTGCGACCTTGAACCACAGGAGGCCAACTACATGGTGTCAAGATGGTGCACCAAGACCATTGCCCGATGGTGCCGGCCTTCTTCCTCGACAACAGCGCCTATGGACGGTCTACAACCTTGATGCCGGTGACCTTGCCGAGCTTGGAAATGGGCTCTGCAATTCTGGCAAAGCCTTTTCTCTCGGTTGTGATGTCTAGTGAGGCACAAAAGATCTTTTCTAGGCAGTTATAAATGTTGTAGCTGGCGATGAATTCATATGTGAGTCTAATAAATAAATGCATTTCTATCCACATGTGAGACCAGTAATGAGCTTTCGTTATATTTTCTATCCACATATGGGACCATACAAATAAATAAATAAATATCTTTTTCTATGTGCTTATAATTGCAATTCAAAATGTTATACACTATTTATCTTGCAAAATACGCACTATGACCGCTTAAGATTATCCAACGAATGATGGATGAGCTTTCGCTATATTTTCTCTGTCTTTTTAATCACGAATCACATAACAGCCACAAGACAATGACATCTGTGGACAATCTCTTAAGCCCCGGGGCATTGTGCTAGTATCTGAATAATTCGGTGACCGATGGAAGAAGGGATAATCATGCCTTGGTGTCCACCACTTGGGGTGTTGGCGCTGGCGCATATGACCATAGGCATCATATGAGAGATTTTGTATTTTTTTGCTACAAATATAAATTTTATGAGGGGTTTTATATTGCACTTTTAACTTGCATGTTGTTCCATGATGCGCTGTGGATGAAATTTAGCGACAGAAGTAATGGTTGATAGCATGCCAATGGTCGCAATGCCACGGTCCACCAACCAGCCAATCACATCAATGTCTGTGGAGAGCGCATGTGAGATCAACATGCGGATGTGGCCCATGCATTGAGGAGGGGGGGGGGTGGAGAGCTGCATCTTGATGTTGATATATGAGGAGAAAAAAAAAAGAGAAGTGTCGTACAAATGTTGCAAAGTGGATGAAGAAGGCAAATGTGGCAATGCATGAAGGAGGGAGTTCAGATACGAAAAGGTTGCATCCAAGTATTTATGGAGTTCAATTTAGATCCAATTATCTAGGATTGTTTGTAGTGAAACTGTTTAATTCATCAATGATTGGCTGATTCAACGTACATGTGTTGATAGAGGAGTATTCTTCATCTTTACTATAGAATATAATCTCATCAGAAGTCGGGTACGAAGTTAAAGCTCCTTGTATAGGTCGCCTTTATAAGAATCGGGTGTGGCTGCCCCCTCGGGCGCCCCCGCAGCCGTGGCCTTTGGCGCCCCCTCGGGCGTCCCCGCCCCCGAGGCCAACTAGGGTGCCCCCGCCGCCACGGGCCCTTCGGCCGCCCCCGTCGCCGCGGCCTCTGGCGCCGCTGCGGGTGGCCCCTCCAAGTCCTCAGAGACCGGCTTGACCTCCTACTCGCCGGTCCCCCTCTCATCTCTGCCGACTGCAGTCGCACCTCTCACTGGTGTGGTTACTCGAGCTCGGACTGGGACGTTTCATCCTAGCATGCGTAATACCTCAAACGAGTACGCGTGTGCCGCGTCTACCACGGCCCCGTCTCCGCTCCCCACCTCCGCCCGCGCAACCCTTTGGGATCTGAACTGGCTTGCTGCGATGCGTGAAGAGTTCGATGCCCTGTAGCGCAACAGTACGTGGGAGCTTGTCCCGCGGCCTCCCTGTGCCAATGTTATCATTGGCAAGTGGATTTTCCGCCACAAGACTCGTCCTGATGGTTATCTTGTGTGCTACAAGGCGCGATGGGTGGTGCGCGGTTTCCGCCAGCGCGCCAACGTGGACTTCACGGTCACCTTCGCCCGGGTTGTCAAACCGGGCACAATTCGCACTGTTCTCCAGCTTGATGTCTCTAGCGCCTGGCCAGTTCACCAACTCAACGTGTCCAATGCTTTCTTGCATGGCCATCTCGACGAGCAGGTGTTTTGTAAGTAGCCCACTGGTTTCGTCGACACTGACTATCCGGACCACGTGTGCTTGCTCTCTCGTTCTCTTTACGGGTTGAAGCAGGTGCCTCAGGCCTGGTACCAGTGGATCGCGGCCTTCCTTCGATAGTAGGGGTTTCGGTCCACACAGTCCGATGCCTCCCTGTTTGTTTTTCACTAGGGCGCCGCCACCGCTTACCTTTTCTTGTACATCGACGGCATCATCCTGATTGCATCCTTGCCAGCGCTACTTCAGCAGATCACAGCTCGCCTCGGCACCAAGTTCGCTCTCAAGGACTTGGGGGCTCTCCACTACTTCCTCGGCATCGAGGTTATCCACCGTGCCACTGGCTTCTTCCTGCATCAGCAGAAGTATGCCTACGAGCTTCTGGAGTGATCTGACATACTTAACTGCAAGCTTGCTTCCACACCTGTTGACACTAAGGCTAAGGTGTCCGCCGTCGAGGGCTCTCCGGCGTCCGAAGCTCCCTTTTACCGCTCCATCGCCAGTGCTCTTCAGTACCTCACACTGAAGCATCCGGATATCAAGTATGCTGTCCAGCAGGTGTGTCTCCACATGCATGCCCCTCGTGACACTCATTGGCCTCTGGTGAAACATATTCTCCGGCATATACGTCGCACCACGGCTATGGGTGTCACCCTGACGGCATCACCCGACACCAGCCTCGTCGCCTACTATGACGCCGACTGGCTGGGTGTCCCGACACTCGGCGCTCCACTTCCGGCTACTACGTCTACCTCAGACCCTCTCTCGTTTCGTGGTCGTCTAAACGACAACCCACGGTCTCACGGTCAAGTGCCAAGGCCGAGTACAGGGCAGTGGCCAATGCCGTCGCGGCGTGCTCCTGGCTATGACAGCTTCTTCAGGCCACGCTTGTCTACTGTGACAACGTCTCCGCGTTCTACTTCGCTGCCAACCCTGTACATCATCGCCGGACGAAGCATATTGAGCTCGACATTGACTTCGTTCGGGAGCATGTCACACATGGTCGTGTTCGAGTTTTGCATGTGCCCACCGATCAGCAGTTCGCCGATGTTATGACGAAGGGTCTACCCACCTCGACTTTCGAGGGCTTTCGGTCCAGTATTTGCGTCACCAGCGATGCTTTGAC
>NW_025228440.1:0-1582 GCF_018294505.1 Triticum aestivum | reverse complement strand
CTAACAGAGCTCACGAGATTTTCTACTTGAAGTTTTGTGTTGTGAAGTTTTCAAGTTTTGGGTAAAGATTTGATGGATTATGGAACAAGGATTGGAAAGATCCTAAGGTTGGGGATGCCCATGGCACCCCCAAGATAATCTAAGGACACCTAAAAGCCAAAGCTTGCGGATGCCCCGGAAGGCACCCCCTCTTTCGTCTACTTATATCGGTAACTTTACTTGGAGCTATATTTTAATTTACCACATGATATGTGTTTTGCTTGGAGCGTCTTGTATGATTTGAGTCTTTGCTTGTTAGTTCACCACAATCATCCTTGCTGTACACACCTTTTGAGAGAGCCATATATGATTTGGAATTTGTTAGAATACTCTATATGCTTCGCTTATATCTTTGAAGTTATATATTTTTGCTTTATTGCTTCACTTATATCTTTTAGAGCACGGTGGTGGATTTGTTTTATAGAAACTAGTGATCTCTAATGCTTCACTTAGATTATTTTGAGAGTCTTAATAGCATGGTAATTTGCTTAAAATCCTAATATGCTTGGTATGCAAGATTAATAATAAAACTCTCTTACGAGTGTGTTGAATACTATGATAAGTTTGATACTTGATAATTGTTTTGAGATGTGGAGATGGTGATATTAAAGTCATGCTAGTTGAGTAGTTGTGAATTTGAGAAATACTTGTGTTGAAGCTTGCGATTCCCGTAGCATGCACGTATGGTGAACCGTTATGTGATGAAGTCGGAGCATTATTTATTTATTGATTTTCTTCCATATGAGTGGCGGTCGGGGACGGGTGATGGTCTTTTCCTACCAATCTATTCCCCTAGGAGCATGCGCGTAATACTTTGTTTTGATAACTTGTAGATTTTTGCAATAAGTATATGAGTTCTTTATGACTAATGTTGAGTCCATAGATTATACGCACTCTCACCCTTCCACCTTTGCTAGCCTCTCTAATACCACACACCTTTTTGCCGGTATCATACACCCACCATATACCTTCCTCAAAACAGCCACCATACCTACCTATTATGGCATTTCCATAGCCATTCCGAGATATATTGCCATGCAACTTTCCACCGTTCCGTTTATGACACACTCCATCATTGTCATATTGCTTAGCATGATCATGTAGTTGACATAGTATTTGTGGCAAAGCCACCGTTCATAATTCTTTCATACTTGTCACTCATGAGTCATTGCATCTCCCGGTACACTGCCAGAGGCATTCATATAGAGTCATATTTTGTTCCAAGTATCGAGTTGTAATTGTTGAGTTGTAAGAAAAATAAAAGTGTGGTGATCATCATTATTAGAGCATTATCCCAGTGAGGAAAGGATGATGGAGACTATGATTCCCCCACAAGTCGGGATGAGACTCCGGACGAAAAATAAATAAAAGAGGCCAAAGAAGCCCAAATAAAAAGAAAGAAAAGAGGCCATGAAAAAAAGAGAAAAGGCACAAATAAAAAAATGAGAGAAAAAGAGAGAAGGGACAATGTTACTATCCTTTTACCACACTTGTGCTTCAAAGTAGCACCATGATCTTCATAGTAGAGAGTCTCTCATGTTAT
>NW_025228439.1:52130-57792 GCF_018294505.1 Triticum aestivum | reverse complement strand
TAAGCACTCCTGGGATTCGACAACCATGGAAATCGCTCTGGGACTCCAAAATGTTGATTAATAGTCCATGAAACGGGTCAGAATCGACAAAAACCGTGAGTCTTGATGACCGACACGTTGTCGCACCCCGGGGTTCGTCAATCGTGGAAATCACTATGGGACCCCAAATAGTGAGTAATAGTCCACTAAACGGGCCAGAATCGGCCAAAAGTGCGAGTGTTGATGACCGACACGTAAGTGCACCTTGGAGCCCAACAACTATGGAAATCGCTATGGGACCCCAAAACGGTGAGTAATTGTCCACGAAACGGGTCAGAATCGATAAAAAACGAGAGCATTGATGACCGACACAATGACGCACCCCGGGGTTCGTCAATCTTCGAAATCACTCCGGGACCCCAAAATAGTGAGTAATAGTCCATGAAACGGGCCAGAATCAGCCATAACTGCGATTGTTGATGACCGACAGGTAAGTGCACGTTGGGATTCAGTAACTATGGAAATCACTATGGGACCCCAAAACGGTGAGTAATAGTCCATGAAACGGGTCACAATCGACCAAAAACGCGAGTGTTGATGACCGACACATAAATGCACCTTGGGGTTCAACAACTATGCAAATTGCTACAGGCCCCAAAACGGTCAGTAATAGTCCTTGAAACGGGTCACAATCAACAAAAACCGAGAGTGTTGATGACCCACACGTAGACGTACCCCGGGGTTCGTCAATCATGCAAATCACTTCGAGACCCCAAAACTGAGTAATAGTCCAAGAAACGGGTCAGAATCGGCCCACACTGCGAGTCTGGACGACCAACACGTAAGCACTCCTGGGATTCGACAACCATGGAAATCGCTCTGGGACTCCAAAATGTTGATTAATAGTCCATGAAACGGGTCAGAATCGACAAAAACCGTGAGTCTTGATGACTGACACGTAGTTGCACCCCCGGGGTTCGTCAATCGTGGAAATCACTACGGGACCCCAAACAGTGAGTAATAGTCCACTAAACGGGCCAGAATCGGCCAAAAGTGCGAGTGTTGATGACCGACACGTAAGTGCACCTTGGGGCTCAACAACTATGGAAATCGCTATGGGGACCCCAAAACGGTGAGTAATTGTCCACGAAACGGGTCAGAATCGATAAAAAACGAGAGTGTTGATGACCGACACAATGACGCACCCCGGGGTTCGTCAATCGTCGAAATCACTCCGGGACCCCAAAATAGTCAGTAATAGTCCATGAAACGGGCCAGAATCGGCCAAAACTGCGATTGTTGATGACCGAAAGGTAAGTGCACCTTGGGGTTCAATAACTATGGAAAACACTACGGGACCCCAAAACGGTGAGTAATAGTCCACGAAACGGGTCACAATCGACAAAAAATGCGAGTGTTGATGACTGACACGTAAGTGCACCTTGGGGTTTAACAACTATGGGAATCACTACGGGACCACAAAACGGGGAGTAATAGTCCACGAACGTGTCACAATCGACAAATACCGCGAGTGGTGATGACCAACACGTAGACACACCCTGGGGTTCGTCAATCGTGGAAATCACTTCGAGACCCCAAAACCGAGTAATAGTCCAAGAAACGGGTCAGAATCGGCCCGAACTACGAGTCTTGACAACCAACACGTAAGCACTCCTTGGGATTCGACAACCATGGAAATCGCTCTGGGACACCCAAACAATATTAATAGTCCATGAAACGGGTTAGAATCGCTAAAAAACGCGAGTGTTGATGACCGACACGTAGACGCACCCCAGGGTTCGTCAATCGCTGAAATCACTCCGGGACCACAAAACAGTGAGTAATAGTCCACGAAATGGGTCAGAATCGGCCAAAACTGCGAGTGTTGATGACCGACACGTAAGTGCACCTTGGGGTTCAGTAACTATGGAAATCACTATGGGACCCCAAAACGGTGAGTAATAGTCCACGAAACGGGTCACAATCGACCAAAAACGCGAGTGTTGATGACCGACACATAAATGCACCTTGGGGTTCAACAACTATGGAAATTGCTACAGGCCCCAAAACGGTCAGTAATAGTCCATGAAACGGGTCACAATCAACAAAAACCGAGAGTGTTGATGACCCACACGTAGACGTACCCCGGGGTTCGTCAATCATGCAAATCACTTTGAGACCCCAAAACCGAGTAATAGTCCAAGAAACGGGTCAGAATCGGCCCACACTGCGAGTCTGGACGACCAACATGTAAGCACTCCTGGGATTCGACAACCATGGAAATCGCTCTGGGACTCCAAAATGTTGATTAATAGTCCATGAAACGGGTCAGAATCGACAAAAACCGTGAGTCTTGATGACCAACACGTAGTCGCACCCTCGGGGTTCGTCAATCGTGGAAATCACTACGGGACCCCAAACAGTGAGTAATAGTCCACTAAACGGGCCAGAATCGGCCAAAAGTGCGAGTGTTGATGACCGACACGTAAGTGCACCTTGGGGCTCAACAACTATGGAAATCGCTATGGGACCCCAAAACGGTGAGTAATTGTCCACGAAATGGGTCAAAATCGATAAAAACGAGAGTGTTGATGACCGACACAATGACGCACCCGGGGGTTCGTCAATCGTCGAAATCACTCCGGGACCCCAAAATAGTGAGTAATAGTCCATGAAACGGGCCAGAATCGGCCAAAACTGCGATTGTTGATGACCGACAGGTAAGTGCACCTTGGGGTTCAATAACTATGGAAAACACTACGGGACCCCAAAACGGTGAGTAATAGTCCACGAAACGGGTCACAATCGACAAAAAATGCGAGTGTTGATGACTGACACGTAAGTGCACCTTGGGGTTTAACAACTATGGGAATCACTACGGGACCACAAAAAGGGGAGTAATAGTCCACGAATGGGTCACAATCGACAAATACCGCGAGTGGTGATGACCAACACGTAGACACACCCTGGGGTTCGTCAATCGTGGAAATCACTTCGAGACCCCAAAACCGAGTAATAGTCCAAGAAACGGGTCAGAATCGGCCCGAACTACGAGTCTTGACAACCAACACATAAGCACTCCTTGGGATTCGACAACCATGGAAATCGCTCTGGGACACCCAAACAATATTAATAGTCCATGAAACGGGTTAGAATCGCTAAAAAACGCGAGTGTTGATGACCGACACGTAGACGCACCCCAGGGTTCGTCAATCGCTGAAATCACTCCGGGACCACAAAACAGTGAGTAATAGTCCACGAAATGGGTCAGAATCGACCAAAAACGCGAGTGTTGATGACCGACACGTAAGTGCACGTTGGGGTTCAGTAACTATGGAAATCACTATGGGACCCCAAAACGGTGAGTAATAGTCCACGAAACGGGTCACAATCGACCAAAAACGCGAGTGTTGATGACCGACACATAAATGCACCTTGGGGTTCAACAACTATGGAAATTGCTACAGGCCCCAAAACGGTCAGTAATTGTCCATGAAACGGGTCACAATCAACAAAAACCGAGAGTGTTGATGACCCACACGTAGACGTACCCCGGGGTTCGTCAATCATGCAAATCACTTTGAGACCCCAAAACCGAGTAATAGTCCAAGAAACGGGTCAGAATCGGCCCACACTGCGAGTCTGGACGACCAACACGTAAGCACTCCTGGGATTCGACAACCATGGAAATCGCTCTGGGACTCCAAAATGTTGATTAATAGTCCATGAAACGGGTCAGAATCGACAAAAACCGTGAGTCTTGATGACCAACACGTAGTCGCACCCTCGGGGTTCGTCAATCGTGGAAATCACTACGGGACCCCAAACAGTGAGTAATAGTCCACTAAACGGGCCAGAATCGGCCAAAAGTGCGAGTGTTGATGACCGACACGTAAGTGCACCTTGGGGCTCAACAACTATGGAAATCGCTATGGGACCCCAAAACGGTGAGTAATTGTCCACGAAACGGGTCAAAATCGATAAAAAACGAGAGTGTTGATGACCGACACAATAACGCACCCCGGGGTTCGTCAATCGTCGAAATCACTCCGGGACCCCAAAATAGTCAGTAATAGTCCATGAAACGGGCCAGAATCGGCCAAAACTGCGATTGTTGATGACCGACAGGTAAGTGCACCTTGGGGTTCAATAACTATGGAAAACACTACGGGACCCCAAAACGGTGAGTAATAGTCCACGAAACGGGTCACAATCGACAAAAAATGCGAGTGTCGATGACTGACACGTAAGTGCACCTTGGGGTTTAACAACTATGGGAATCACTACGGGACCACAAAAAGGGGAGTAATAGTCCACGAATGGGTCACAATCGACAAATACCGCGTGTGGTGATGACCAACACGTAGACACACCCTGGGGTTCATCAATCGTGGAAATCACTTCGAGACCCCAAAACCGAGTAATAGTCCAAGAAACGGGTCAGAATCGGCCCGAACTACGAGTCTTGACAACCAACACGTAAGCACTCCTTGGGATTCGACAACCATGGAAATCGCTCTGGGACACCCAAACAATATTAATAGTCCATGAAACGGGTTAGAATCGCTAAAAAACGCGAGTGTTGATGACCGACACGTAGACGCACCCCAGGGTTCGTCAATCGCTGAAATCACTCCGGGACCACAAAACAGTGAGTAATAGTCCACGAAATGGGTCAGAATCGGCCAAAACTGCGAGTGTTGATGACCGACACGTAAGTGCACCTTGGGGTTCAGTAACTATGGAAATCACTATGGGACCCCAAAACGGTGAGTAATAGTCCACGAAACAGGTCACAATCGACCAAAAACGCGAGTGTTGATGACCGACTCGTAAATGCACCTTGGGGTTCAACAACTATGGAAATTGCTACAGGCCCCAAAACGGTCAGTAATAGTCCATGAAACAGGTCACAATCAACAAAAACCGAGGGTGTTGATGACCCACACGTAGACGTACCCCGGGGTTCGTCAATCATGCAAATCACTTTGAGACCCCAAAACCGAGTAATAGTCCAAGAAACGGGTCAGAATCGGCCCACACTGCGAGTCTAGACGACCAACACGTAAGCACTCCTGGGATTCGACAACCATGGAAATCGCTCTGGGACTCCAAAATGTTGATTAATAGTCCATGAAACGGGTCAGAATCGACAAAAACCGTGAGTCTTGATGACCGACACGTTGTCGCACCCCGGGGTTCGTCAATCGTGGAAATCACTATGGGACCCCAAATAGTGAGTAATAGTCCACTAAACGGGCCAGAATCGGCCAAAAGTGCGAGTGTTGATGACCGACACGTAAGTGCACCTTGGAGCCCAACAACTATGGAAATCGCTATGGGACCCCAAAACGGTGAGTAATTGTCCACGAAACGGGTCAGAATCGATAAAAAACGAGAGCATTGATGACCGACACAATGACGCACCCCGGGGTTCGTCAATCTTCGAAATCACTCCGGGACCCCAAAATAGTGAGTAATAGTCCATGAAACGGGCCAGAATCAGCCATAACTGCGATTGTTGATGACCGACAGGTAAGTGCACGTTGGGATTCAGTAACTATGGAAATCACTATGGGACCCCAAAACGGTGAGTAATAGTCCATGAAACGGGTCACAATCGACCAAAAACGCGAGTGTTGATGACCGACACATAAATGCACCTTGGGGTTCAACAACTATG
>NW_025228439.1:49587-50873 GCF_018294505.1 Triticum aestivum | reverse complement strand
AGGTAAGTGCACCTTGGGGTTCAATAACTATGGAAAACACTACGGGACCCCAAAACGGTGAGTAATAGTCCACGAAACGGGTCACAATCGACAAAAAATGCGAGTGTTGATGACTGACACGTAAGTGCACCTTGGGGTTTAACAACTATGGGAATCACTACGGGACCACAAAACGGGGAGTAATAGTCCACGAACGTGTCACAATCGACAAATACCGCGAGTGGTGATGACCAACACGTAGACACACCCTGGGGTTCGTCAATCGTGGAAATCACTTCGAGACCCCAAAACCGAGTAATAGTCCAAGAAACGGGTCAGAATCGGCCCGAACTACGAGTCTTGACAACCAACACGTAAGCACTCCTTGGGATTCGACAACCATGGAAATCGCTCTGGGACACCCAAACAATATTAATAGTCCATGAAACGGGTTAGAATCGCTAAAAACGCGAGTGTTGATGACCGACACGTAGACGCACCCCAGGGTTCGTCAATCGCTGAAATCACTCCGGGACCACAAAACAGTGAGTAATAGTCCACGAAATGGGTCAGAATCGGCCAAAACTGCGAGTGTTGATGACCGACACGTAAGTGCACCTTGGGGTTCAGTAACTATGGAAATCACTATGGAACCCCAAAACGGTGAGTAATAGTCCACGAAACGGGTCACAATCGACCAAAAACGCGAGTGTTGATGACCGACACATAAATGCACCTTGGGGTTCAACAACTATGGAAATTGCTACAGGCCCCAAAACGGTCAGTAATAGTCCATGAAACGGGTCACAATCAACAAAAACCGAGAGTGTTGATGACCCACACGTAGACGTACCCCGGGGTTCGTCAATCATGCAAATCACTTTGAGACCCCAAAACCGAGTAATAGTCCAAGAAACGGGTCAGAATCGGCCCATACTGCGAGTCTGGACGACCAACACGTAAGCACTCTTGGGATTTGACAACCATGGAAATCGCTCTGGGACTCCAAAATGTTGATTAATAGTCCATGAAACGGGTCAGAATCGACAAAAACCGTGAGTCTTGATGACCAACACGTAGTCGCACCCCCGGGGTTCATCAATCGTGGAAATCACTACGGGACCCCAAACAGTGAGTAATAGTCCACTAAACGGGCCAGAATCGGCCAAAAGTGCGAGTGTTGATGACCGACACGTAAGTGCACCTTGGGGCTCAACAACTATGGAAATCGCTATGGGACCCCAAAACGGTGAGTAATTGTCCACGAAACGGGTCAGAATCGATAAAAAACGAGAGTGTTGATGACC
>NW_025228439.1:42438-49223 GCF_018294505.1 Triticum aestivum | reverse complement strand
GGGGTTCGTCAATCGTCGAAATCACTCCGGGACCCCAAAATAGTGAGTAATAGTCCATGAAACGGGCCAGAATCGGCCAAAACTGCGATTGTTGATGACCGACAGGTAAGTGCACCTTGGGGTTCAATAACTATGGAAAACACTATGGGACCCCAAAACGGTGAGTAATAGTCCACGAAACGGGTCACAATCGACAAAAAATGCGAGTGTTGATGACTGACACGTAAGTGCACCTTGGGGTTTAACAACTATGGGAATCACTACGGGACCACAAAAAGGGGAGTAATAGTCCACGAATGGGTCACAATCGACAAATACCGCGAGTGGTGATGACCAACACGTAGACACACCCTGGGGTTCGTCAATCGTGGAAATCACTTCGAGACCCCAAAACCGAGTAATAGTCCAAGAAACGGGTCAGAATCGGCCCGAACTACGAGTCTTGACAACCAACACGTAAGCACTCCTTGGGATTCGACAACCATGGAAATCGCTCTGGGACACCCAAACAATATTAATAGTCCATGAAACGGGTTAGAATCGCTAAAAAACGCGAGTGTTGATGACCGACACGTAGACGCACCCCAGGGTTCGTCAATCGCTGAAATCACTCCGGGACCACAAAACAGTGAGTAATAGTCCACGAAATGGGTCAGAATCGGCCAAAACTGCGAGTGTTGATGACCGACACGTAAGTGCACCTTGGGGTTCAGTAACTATGGAAATCACTATGGGACCCCAAAACGGTGAGTAATAGTCCACGAAACGGGTCACAATCGACCAAAAACGCGAGTGTTGATGACCGACACATAAATGCACCTTGGGGTTCAACAACTATGGAAATTGCTACAGGCCCCAAAACGGTCAGTAATAGTCCATGAAACGGGTCACAATCAACAAAAACCGAGAGTGTTGATGACCCACACGTAGACGTACCCCGGGGTTCGTCAATCATGCAAATCACTTTGAGACCCCAAAACCGAGTAATAGTCCAAGAAACGGGTCAGAATCGGCCCACACTGCGAGTCTGGACGACCAACACGTAAGCACTCCTGGGATTCGACAACCATGGAAATCGCTCTGGGACTCCAAAATGTTGATTAATAGTCCATGAAACGGGTCAGAATCGACAAAAACCGTGAGTCTTGATGACCAACACGTAGTCGCACCCCCGGGGTTCGTCAATCGTGGAAATCACTACGGGACCCCAAACAGTGAGTAATAGTCCACTAAACGGGCCAGAATCGGCCAAAAGTGCGAGTGTTGATGACCGACACGTAAGTGCACCTTGGGGCTCAACAACTATGGAAATCGCTATGGGACCCCAAAACGGTGAGTAATTGTCCACGAAACGGGTCAGAATCGATAAAAAACGAGAGTGTTGATGACCGACACAATGACGCACCCCGGGGTTCGTCAATCGTCAAAATCACTCCGGGACCCCAAAATAGTGAGTAATAGTCCATGAAACGGGCCAGAATCGGCCAAAACTGCGATTGTTGATGACCGACAGGTAAGTGCACCTTGGGGTTCAATAACTATGGAAAACACTACGGGACCCCAAAACGGTGAGTAATAGTCCACGAAACGGGTCACAATCGACAAAAAATGCGAGTGTTGATGACTGACACGTAAGTGCACCTTGGGGTTTAACAACTATGGGAATCACTACGTGACCACAAAACGGGGAGTAATAGTCCACGAACGGGTCACAATCGACAAATACCGCGAGTGGTGATGACCAACACGTAGACACACCCTGGGGTCGTCAATCGTGGAGATCACTTCGAGACCCCAAAACCGAGTAATAGTCCAAGAAACGGGTCAGAATCGGCCCGAACTATGAGTCTTGACAACCAACACGTAAGCACTCCTTGGGATTCGAGAACTATGGAAATCGCTCTGGGACACCCAAACAATATTAATAGTCCATGAAACGGGTTAGAATCGCTAAAAAACGCGAGTGTTGATGACCGACACGTAGACGCACCCCAGGGTTCGTCAATCGCTGAAATCACTCCGGGACCAAAAAACAGTGAGTAGTAGTCCACGAAATGGGTCAGAATCGGCCAAAACTGCGAGTGTTGATGACCGACACGTAAGTGCACCTTGGGGTTCAGTAACTATGGAAATCACTATGGGACCCCAAAACGGTGAGTAATAGTCCACGAAACGGGTCACAATCGACCAAAAACGCGAGTGTTGATGACCGACACGTAAATGCACCTTGGGGTTCAACAACTATGGAAATTGCTACAGGCCCCAAAACGGTCAGTAATAGTCCATGAAACGGGTCACAATCAACAAAAACCGAGAGTGTTGATGACACACACGTAGACGTACCCCGAGGTTCGTCAATCATGCAAATCACTTCGAGACCCCAAAACCGAGTAATAGTCCAAGAAACGGGTCAGAATCGGCCCACACTGCGAGTCTGGACGACCAACACGTAAGCACTCCTGGGATTCGACAACCATGGAAATCGATCTGGGACTCCAAAATGTTGATTAATAGTCCATGAAACGGGTCAGAATCGACAAAAACAGTGAGTCTTGATGACCGACACGTAGTTGCACCCTGGGTTTCGTCAATCGTGGAAATCACTATAGGACCCCAAACAGTGAGTAATAGTCCACTAAACGGGCCAGAATCGGCCAAAAGTGCGAGTGTTGATGACCGACACGTAAGTGCACCTTGGGGCTCAACAACTATGGAAATCGCTATGGGACCCCAAAATGGTGAGTAATTGTCCACGAAACGGATGAGAATCGATAAAAAACGAGAGCATTGATGAACGACACAATGACGCACTCCGGGGTTCGTCAATCTTCGAAATCACTCCGGGACCCCAAAATAGGGAGTAATAGTCCATGAAACGGGCCAGAATCAGCCATAACTGCGGTTGTTGATGACCGACAGGTAAGTGCACGTTGGGATTCAGTAACTATGGAAATCACTATGGGACCCCAAAACGGTGAGTAATAGTCCACGAAACGGGTCACAATCGACCAAAAACGCGAGTGTTGATGACCGACACGTAAATGCACCTTGGGGTTCAACAACTATGGAAATTGCTACAGGCCCCAAAACGGTCAGTAATAGTCCTTGAAACGGGTCACAATCAACAAAAACCGAGAGTGTTGATGACCCACACGTAGACGTACCCCGGGGTTCGTCAATCATGCAAATCACTTCGAGACCCCAAAACCGAGTAATAGTCCAAGAAACGGGTCAGAATCGGCCCACACTGCGAGTCTGGACGACCAACACGTAAGCACTCCTGGGATTCGACAACCATGGAAATCGCTCTGGGACTCCAAAATGTTGATTAATAGTCCATGAAACGGGTCAGAATCGACAAAAACCGTGAGTCTTGATGACCAACACGTAGTCGCACCCCCGGGGTTCGTCAATCGTGGAAATCACTACGGGACCCCAAACAGTGAGTAATAGTCCACTAAACGGGCCAGAATCGGCCAAAAGTGCGAGTGCTGATGACCGACACGTAAGTGCACCTTGGGGCTCAACAACTATGGAAATTGCTATGGGACCCCAAAACGGTGAGTAATTGTCCACGAAACGGGTCAGAATCGATAAAAAACGAGAGTGTTGATGACCGACAGAATGACGCACCCCGGGGTTCGTCAATCGTCAAAATCACTCCGGGACCCCAAAATAGTGAGTAATAGTCCATGAAACGGGCCAGAATCGGCCAAAACTGCGATTGTTGATGACCGACAGGTAAGTGCACCTTGGGGTTCAATAACTATGGAAAACACTACGGGACCCCAAAACGGTGAGTAATAGTCCACGAAACGGGTCACAATCGACAAAAAATGCGAGTGTTGATGACTGACACGTAAGTGCACCTTGGGGTTTAACAACTATGGGAATCACTACGGGACCACAAAACGGGGAGTAATAGTCCACGAACGGGTCACAATCGACAAATACCGCGAGTGGTGATGACCAACACGTAGACACACCCTGGGGTTCGTCAATCGTGGAGATCACTTCGAGACCCCAAAACCGAGTAATAGTCCAAGAAACGGGTCAGAATCGGCCCGAACTACGAGTCTTGACAACCAACACGTAAGCACTCCTTGGGATTCGACAACTATGGAAATCGCTCTGGGACACCCAAACAATATTAATAGTCCATGAAACGGGTTAGAATCGCTAAAAAACGCGAGTGTTGATGACCGACACGTAGACGCACCCCAGGGTTTTTCAATCGCTGAAATCACTCCGGGACCAAAAAACAGTGAGTAGTAGTCCACGAAATGGGTCAGAATCGGCCAAAACTGCGAGTGTTGATGACCGACACGTAAGTGCACCTTGGGGTTCAGTAACTATGGAAATCACTATGGGACCCCAAAACGGTGAGTAATAGTCCACGAAACGGGTCACAATCGACCAAAAACGCGAGTGTTGATGACCGACACGTAAATGCACCTTGGGGTTCAACAACTATGGAAATTGCTACAGGCCCCAAAACGGTCAGTAATAGTCCATGAAACGGGTCACAATCAACAAAAACCGAGAGTGTTGATGACCCACACGTAGACGTACCCCGAGGTTCGTCAATCATGCAAATCACTTCGAGACCCCAAAACCGAGTAATAGTCCAAGAAACGGGTCAGAATCGGCCCACACTGCGAGTCTGGACGACCAACACGTAAGCACTCCTGGGATTCGACAACCATGGAAATCGCTCTGGGACTCCAAAATGTTGATTAATAGTCCATGAAACGGGTCAGAATCGACAAAAACAGTGAGTCTTGATGACCGACACGTAGTTGCACCCCGGGGTTCGTCAATCGTGGAAATCACTATGGGACCCCAAACAGTGAGTAATAGTCCACTAAACGGGCCAGAATCGGCCAAAAGTGCGAGTGTTGATGACCGACACGTAAGTGCACCTTGGGGCTCAACAACTATGGAAATCGCTATGGGACCCCAAAATGGTGAGTAATTGTCCACGAAACGGATCAGAATCGATAAAAAACGAGAGCATTGATGACCGACACAATGACGCACCCCGGGGTTCGTCAATCTTCGAAATCACTCCGGGACCCCAAAATAGGGAGTAATAGTCCATGAAACGGGCCAGAATCAGCCATAACTGCGGTTGTTGATGACCGACAGGTAAGTGCACGTTGGGATTCAGTAACTATGGAAATCACTATGGGACCCCAAAACGGTGAGTAATAGTCCACGAAACGGGTCACAATCGACCAAAAACGCGAGTGTTGATGACCGACACGTAAATGCACCTTGGGGTTCAACAACTATGGAAATTGCTACAGGCCCCAAAACGGTCAGTAATAGTCCTTGAAACGGGTCACAATCAACAAAAACCGAGAGTGTTGATGACCCACACGTAGACGTACCCCGGGGTTCGTCAATCATGCAAATCACTTCGAGACCCCAAAACCGAGTAATAGTCCAAGAAACGGGTCAGAATCGGCCCACACTGTGAGTCTGGACGACCAACACGTAAGCACTCCTGGGATTCGACAACCATGGAAATCGCTCTGGGACTCCAAAATGTTGATTAATAGTCCATGAAACGGGTCAGAATCGACAAAAACCGTGAGTCTTGATGACCAACACGTAGTCGCACCCCCGGGGTTCGTCAATCGTGGAAATCACTACGGGACCCCAAACAGTGAGTAATAGTCCACTAAACGGGCCAGAATCGGCCAAAAGTGCGAGTGTTGATGACCGACACGTAAGTGCACCTTGGGGCTCAACAACTATGGAAATCGCTATGGGACCCCAAAACGGTGAGTAATTGTCCACGAAACGGGTCAGAATCGATAAAAAACAAGAGTGTTGATGACCGACACAATGACGCACCCCGGGGTTCGTCAATCGTCAAAATCACTCTGGGACCCCAAAATAGTGAGTAATAGTCCATGAAACGGGCCAGAATCGGCCAAAACTGCGATTGGTGATGACCGACAGGTAAGTGCACCTTGGGGTTCAATAACTATGGAAAACACTACGGGACCCCAAAACGGTGAGTAATAGTCCACGAAACGGGTCACAATCGACAAAAAATGCGAGTGTTGATGACTGACACGTAAGTGCACCTTGGGGTTTAACAACTATGGGAATCACTACGGGACCACAAAACGGGGAGTAATAGTCCACAAACGGGTCACAATCGACAAATACCGCGAGTGGTGATGACCAACACGTAGACACACCCTGGGGTTCATCAATCGTGGAGATCACTTCGAGACCCCAAAACCGAGTAATAGTCCAAGAAACGGGTCAGAATCGGCCCAAACTATGAGTCTTGACAACCAACACGTAAGCACTCCTTGGTATTCGACAACTATGGAAATCGCTCTGGGACACCCAAACAATATTAATAGTCCATGAAACGGGTTAGAATCGCTAAAAAACGCGAGTGTTGATGACCGACACGTAGACGCACCCCAGGGTTCGTCAATCGCTGAAATCACTCCGGGACCAAAAAACAGTGAGTAGTAGTCCACGAAATGGGTCAGAATCGGCCAAAACTGCGAGTGTTGATGACCGACACGTAAGTGCACCTTGGGGTTCAGTAACTATGGAAATCACTATGGGACCCCAAAACGGTGAGTAATAGTCCACGAAACGGGTCACAATCGACCAAAAACGCGAGTGTTGATGACCGACACGTAAATGCACCTTGGGGTTCAACAACTATGGAAATTGCTACAGGCCCCAAAACGGTCAGTAATAGTCCATGAAACGGGTCACAATCAACAAAAACCGAGAGTGTTGATGAC
>NW_025228439.1:37762-41774 GCF_018294505.1 Triticum aestivum | reverse complement strand
CCGGGGTTCGTCAATCTTCGAAATCACTCCGGGACCCCAAAATAGGGAGTAATAGTCCATGAAACGGGCCAGAATCAGCCATAACTGCGGTTGTTGATGACCGACAGGTAAGTGCACGTTGGGATTCAGTAACTATGGAAATCACTATGGGACCCCAAAACGGTGAGTAATAGTCCACGAAACGGGTCACAATCGACCAAAAACGCGAGTGTTGATGACCGACACGTAAATGCACCTTGGGGTTCAACAACTATGGAAATTGCTATAGGCCCCAAAACGGTCAGTAATAGTCCTTGAAACGGGTCACAATCAACAAAAACCGAGAGTGTTGATGACCCACACGTAGACGTACCCCGGGGTTCGTCAATCATGCAAATCACTTCGAGACCCCAAAACCGAGTAATAGTCCAAGAAACGGGTCAGAATCGGCCCACACTGCGAGTCTGGACGACCAACACGTAAGCACTCCTGGGATTCGACAACCATGGAAATCGCTCTGGGACTCCAAAATGTTGATTAATAGTCCATGAAACGGGTCAGAATCGACAAAAACCGTGAGTCTTGATGACCGACACGTAGTTGCACCCCCGGGGTTCGTCAATCGTGGAAATCACTACGGGACCCCAAACAGTGAGTAATAGTCCACTAAACGGGCCAGAATCGGCCAAAAGTGCGAGTGTTGATGACCGACACGTAAGTGCACCTTAGGGCTCAACAACTATGCATATCGCTATGGGACCCCAAAACGGTGAGTAATTGTCCACGAAACGGGTCAGAATCGATAAAAAATAAGAGCATTGATGACCGACACAATGACGCACCCCGGGGTTCGTCAATCTTCGAAATCACTCCGGGACCCCAAAATAGTGAGTAATAGTCCATGAAACGGGCCAGAATCAGCCATAACTGCGATTGTTGATGACCGACAGGTAAGTGCACATTGGGATTCAGTAACTATGGAAATCACTATGGGACCCCAAAACGGTGAGTAATAGTCCACGAAATGGGTCACAATCGACCAAAAACGCGAGTGTTGATGACCGACACGTAAATGCACCTTGGGGTTCAACAACTATGGAAATTGCTACAGGCCCCAAAACGGTCAGTAATAGTCCTCGAAACGGGTCACAATCAACAAAAACCAAGAGTGTTGATGACCCACACGTAGACGTACCCCGGGGTTCGTCAATCATGCAAATCACTTCGAGACCCCAAAACCGAGTAATAGTCCAAGAAACGGGTCAGAATCGGCCCACACTGCGAGTCTGGACGACCAACACGTAAGCACTCCTGGGATTCGACAACCATGGAAATCGCTCTGGGACTCCAAAATGTTGATTAATAGTCCATGAAATGGGTCAGAATCGACAAAAACCGTGAGTCTTGATGACCGACACGTAGTTGCACCCCCGGGGTTCGTCAATCGTGGAAATCACTACGGGACCCCAAACAGTGAGTAATAGTCCACTAAACGGGCCAGAATCGGCCAAAAGTGCGAGTGTTGATGACCGACACGTAATTGCACCTTGGGGCTCAACAACTATGGATATCTCTATGGGACCCCAAAACGGTGAGTAATTGTCCACGAAACGGGTCAGAATCGATAAAAAATGAGAGCATTGATGACCGACACAATGACGCACCCCGGGGTTCGTCAATCTTCGAAATCACTTCGGGACCCCAAAATAGTGAGTAATAGTCCATGAAACGGGCCAGAATCAGCCATAACTGCGATTGTTGATGACCGACAGGTAAGTGCACATTGGGATTCAGTAACTATGGAAATCACTATGGGACCCCAAAACGGTGAGTAATAGTCCACGAAATGGGTCACAATCGACCAAAAACGCGAGTGTTGATGACTGACACGTAAATGCACCTTGGGGTTCAGCAACTATGGAAATTGCTACATGCCCCAAAACGGTCAGTAATAGTCCTTGAAACGGGTCACAATCAACAAAAACCAAGAGTGTTGATGACCCACACGTAGACGTACCCCGGGGTTCGTCAATCATGCAAATCACTTCGAGACCCCAAAACCGAGTAATAGTCCAAGAAACGGGTCAGAATCGGCCCAGACTGTGAGTCTGGACGACCAACACGTAAGCACTCCTGGGATTCGACAATCATGGAAATCGCTCTGGGACTCCAAAATGTTGATTAATAGTCCATGAAACGGGTCAGAATCGACAAAAACCGCGAGTCTTGATGACCGACACGTAGTTGCACCCCCGGGGTTCGTCAATCGTGGAAATCACTACGGGACCCCAAACAGTGAGTAATAGTCCACTAAACGGGCCAGAATCGGCCAAAAGTGCGAGTGTTGATGACCGACACGTAAGTGCACCTTGGGGCTCAACAACTATGGAAATCGCTATGGGACCCCAAAACGGTGAGTAATTGTCCACGAAACGGGTCAGAATCGATAAAAAACGAGAGTGTTGATGACCGACACAATGACGCACCCCGGGGTTCGTCAATCGTCGAAATCACTCCGGGACCCCAAAATAGTCAGTAATAGTCCATGAAACGGGCTAGAATCGACCAAAACTGCGTTTGTTGATGACCGACAGGTAAGTGCACCTTGGGGTTCAATAACTATGGAAAACACTACGGGACCCCAAAACGGTGAGTAATAGTCCACGAAACGGGTCACAATCGACAAAAAATGCGAGTGTTCATGACTGACACGTAAGTGCACCTTGGGGTTTAACAACTATGGGAATCACTACGGGACCACAAAACGGGGAGTAATAGTCCAGAAACGGGTCACAATCGACACATACCGCGAGTGGTGATCACCAACACGTAGACACACCCTGGGGTTCGTCAATCGTGGAAATCACTTCGAGACCCCAAAACCGAGTAATAGTCCAAGAAACGGGTCAGAATCGGCCCGAACTACGAGTCTTGACAACCAACACGTAAGCACTCCTTGGGATTCGACAACCATGGAAATCGCTCTGGGACACCCAAACAATATTAATAGTCCATGAAACGGGTTAGAATCGCTAAAAAACGCGAGTGTTGATGACCGACACGTAGACGCACCCCAGGGTTCGTCAATCGCTGAAATCACTCCGGGACCACAAAACAGTGAGTGGTAGTCCACGAAATGGGTCAGAATCGGCCAAAACTGCGAGTGTTGATGACCAACACGTAAGTGCACCTTGGGGTTCAGTAACTATGGAAATCACCATGGGACCCCAAAACGGTGAGTAATAGTCCACGAAACGGGTCACAATCGACCAAAAACGCGAGTGTTGATGACCGACACGTAAATGCACCTTGGGGTTCAACAACTATGGAAATTGCTACAGGCCCCAAAACGGTCAGTAATAGTCCATGAAACGGGTCACAATCAACAAAAACCGAGAGTGTTGATGACCCACACGTAGACGTACCCCGGGGTTCGTCAATCATGCAAATCACTTCGAGACCCCAAAACCGAGTAATAGTCCAAGAAACGGGTCTGAATCGGCCCACACTGCGAGTCTGGACGACCAACACGTAAGCACTCCTGGGATTCGACAACCATGGAAATCGCTCTGGGACACCAAAATGTTGATTAATAGTCCATGAAACGGGTCAGAATCGACAAAAACCGTGAGTCTTAATGACCAACACGTAGTCGCACCCCCGGGGTTCATCAATCGTGGAAATCACTACGGGACCCCAAACAGTGAGTAATAGTTCACTAAACGGGCCAGAATCGGCCAAAAGTGCGAGTGTTGATGACCGACACGTAAGTGCACCTTGGGGCTCAACAACTATGGAAATCGCTATCGGACCCCAATTCGGTGAGTAATTGTCCACGAAATGGGTCAGAATCGATAAAAAACGAGAGTGTTGATGACCGACACAATGACGCACCCCGGGGTTCGTCAATCGTCGAAATCACTCCGGGACCCCAAAATAGTGAGTAGTAGTCCATGAAACGGGCCAAAATCGGCCAAAACTGCGATTGTTGATGACCGACAGGTAAGTGCACCTTGGGGTTCAACAACTATGG
>NW_025228439.1:35176-36731 GCF_018294505.1 Triticum aestivum | reverse complement strand
CCCAAAACGGTGAGTAATTGTCCACGAAACGGGTCAGAATCGATAAAAAACGAGAGTGTTGATGACCGACACAATGACGCACCCCGGGGTTCGTCAATCGTCGAAATCACTCCGGGACCCCAAACTTGTGAGTAGTAGTCCATGAAACGGGCCAAAATCGGCCAAAACTGCGATTGTTGATGACCGACAGGTAAGTGCACCTTGGGGTTCAACAACTATGGAAAACACTACGGGACCCCAAAACGGTGAGTAATAGTCCACGAAACGGGTCACAATCGACAAAAAATGCGAGTGTTGATGACTGACACATAAGTGCACCTTGGGGTTCAACAACTATGGGAATCACTACGGGACCACAAAACGGGGAGTAATAGTCCACGAACGGATCACAATCGACAAATACCGCGAGTGGTGGTGACCAACACGTAGACACACCCTGGGGTTCGTCAATCGTGGAAATCACTTCGAGACCCCAAAACCGAGTAATAGTCCAAGAAACTGGTCAGAATCGGCCCGAACTACGAGTCTTGACAACCAACACGTAAGCACTCCTTGGGATTCGATAACCATGGAAATCGCTCTGGGACACCCAAACAATATTTAATAGTCCATGAAACGGGTTAGACGCTAAAAAACGCGAGTGTTGATGACTGACACGTAGACGCACCCCAGGGTTTGTCAATCGCTGAAATCACTCCGGGACCACAAAACAGTGAGTAGTAGTCCACGAAATGGGTCAGAATCGGCCAAAACTACGAGTGTGGATGACCGACACGTAAGTGCACCTTGGGGTTCAGTAACTATGGAAATCACTATGGGACCCCAAAACGGTGAGTAATAGTCCACGAAACGGGTCACAATCGACCAAAAACGCGAGTGTTGATGACCGACACGTAAATGCACCTTGGGGTTCAACAACTATGGAAATTGCTACAGGCCCCAAAACAGTCAGTAATAGTCCTTGAAACGGGTCACAATCAACAAAAACTGAGAGTGTTGATGACCCACACGTAGACGTACCCCGGGGTTCGTCAATCATGCAAATCACTTCGAGACCCCAAAACCGAGTAATAGTCCAAGAAACGGGTAAGAATCGGCCCACACTACGAGTCTGGACGACCAACACGTAAGCACTCCTGGGATTCGACAACCATGGAAATCGCTCCGGGACTCCAAAATGTTGATTAATAGTCCATGAAACAGGTCAGAATCGACAAAAACCGTGAGTCTTGATGACCGCCACGTAGTCGCACCCCCGGGGTTCGTCAATCGTGGAAATCGCTACGGGACCCCAAACAGTGAGTAATAGTCCACTAAACGGGCCAGAATCGGCCAAAAGTGCGAGTGTTGATGACCGACACGTAACTGCACCTTGGGGCTCAACAACTATGGAAATCGCTATGGGACCCCAGAACGGTGAGTAATTGTCCACGAAACGGGTCAGAATCGATAAAAAACTAGAGTGTTGATGACCGACACAATGACGCACCCCGGGGTTCGTCAATCGTCGAAATCACTCCGGGACCCCAAAATAGTGAGTAATAGTCCATGAAAC
>NW_025228439.1:32716-33952 GCF_018294505.1 Triticum aestivum | reverse complement strand
CACCTTGGGGTTCAACAACTATGGAAATTGTTACAGGCCCCAAAACGGTCAGTAATAGTCCATGAAACGGGTCACAATCAACAAAAACCGAGAGTGTTGATGACCCACACGTAGACGTACCCCGGGGTTCGTCAATCATGCAAATCACTTCGAGACCCCAAAACCGAGTAATAGTCCAAGAAACGGGTCAGAATCGGCCCACACTGCGAGTCTGGACGACCAACACGTAAGCACTCCTGGGATTCGACAACCATGGAAATCGCTCCGGGACTCCAAAATGTTGATTAATAGTCCATGAAACGGGTCAGAATCGACAAAAACCGTGAGTCTTGATGACCGCCACGTAGTCGCACCCCCGGGGTTCGTCAATTGTGGAAATCGCTACGGGACCCCAAACAGTGAGTAATAGTCCACTAAACGGGCCAGAATCGGCCAAAAGTGCGAGTGTTGATGACCGACACGTAACTGCACCTTGGGGCTCAACAACTATGGAAATCGCTATGGGACCCCAGAACGGTGAGTAATTGTCCACGAAACGGGTCAGAATCGATAAAAAACTAGAGTGTTGATGACCGACACAATGACGCACCCCGGGGTTCGTCAATCGTCGAAATCACTCCGGGACCCCAAAATAGTGAGTAATAGTCCATGAAACGGGTCAGAATCGGCCAAAACTGCGATTGTTGATGACCGACAGGTATGTGCACCTTGGGGTTCAATAACTATGGAAAACACTACGGGACCCCAAAACGGTGAGTAATAGTCCACGAAACGGGTCACAATCGATACAAAATGTGAGTGTTGATGACTGACACGTAAGTGCACCTTGGGGTTCAACAACTATGGGAATCACTACGGGACCACAAAACGGGGAGTAATAGTCCATGAACGGGCCACAATCGACAAATACCGCGAGTGGTGATGACCAACACGTAGACACACCCTGGGGTTCGTCAATCGTGGAATTCACTTCGAGACCCCAAAACCGAGTAATAGTCCAAGAAGCGGGTCAGAATCGGCCCGAACTACGAGTCTTGACAACCAACACGTAAGCACTCCTTGGGATTCGACAACCATGGAAATCGCTCTGGGACACCCAAACAATATTTAATAGTCCATGAAACGGGTTAGAATCGCTAAAAAACGTGAGTGTTGATGACCGACACGTAGACACACCCCAGGGTTCGTCAATCGCTGAAATCACTCCGGGACCACAAAAGAGTGAGTAGTAGTCCA
>NW_025228439.1:25724-30232 GCF_018294505.1 Triticum aestivum | reverse complement strand
GTGGAAATCGCTACGGGACCCCAAACAGTGAGTAATAGTCCACTAAACGGGCCAGAATCGGCCAAAAGTGCGAGTGTTGATGACCGACACGTAACTGCACCTTGGGGCTCAACAACTATGGAAATCGCTATGGGACCCCAGAACGGTGAGTAATTGTCCACGAAACGGGTCAGAATCGATAAAAAACTAGAGTGTTGATGACCGACACAATGACGCACCCCGGGGTTCGTCAATCGTCGAAATCACTCCGGGACCCCAAAATAGTGAGTAATAGTCCATGAAACGGGCCAGAATCGGCCAAAACAGCGATTGTTGATGACCGACAGGTAAGTGCACCTTGGGGTTCAATAACTATGGAAAACACTACGGGACCCCAAAACGGTGAGTAATAGTCCACGAAACGGGTCACAATCGATAAAAAATGTGAGTGTTGATGACTGACACGTAAGTGCACCTTGGGGTTCAACAACTATGGGAATCACTACGGGACCACAAAACGGGGAGTAATAGTCCATGAACGGGCCACAATCGACAAATACCGCGAGTGGTGATGACCAACACGTAGACACACCCTGGGGTTCGTCAATCGTGGAATTCACTTCGAGACCCCAAAACCGAGTAATAGTCCAAGAAGCGGGTCAGAATCGGCCCGAACTACGAGTCTTGACAACCAACACGTAAGCACTCCTTGGGATTCGACAACCATGGAAATCGCTCTGGGACACCCAAACAATATTTAATAGTCCATGAAACGGGTTAGAATCGCTAAAAAACGTGAGTGTTGATGACCGACACGTAGACACACCCCAGGGTTCGTCAATCGCTGAAATCACTCCGGGACCACAAAAGAGTGAGTAGTAGTCCACGAAATGGGTCAGAATCGGCCAAAACTACGAGTGTTGATGACCGACACGTAATTGCACCTTGGGGTTCAGTAACTATGGAAATCACTATGGGACCCCAAAACGGTGAGTAATAGTCCACGAAACGGGTCACAATCGACCAAAAACGCGAGTGTTGATGACCGACACGTAAATGCACCTTGGGGTTCAACAACTATGGAAATTGTTACAGGCCCCAAAACGGTCAGTAATAGTCCATGAAACGGGTCACAATCAACAAAAACCGAGAGTGTTGATGACCCACACGTAGACGTACCCCGGGGTTCGTCAATCATGCAAATCACTTTGAGACCCCAAAACCGAGTAATAGTCCAAGAAACGGGTCAGAATCGGCCCACACTGCGAGTCTGGACGACCAACACGTAAGCACTCCTGGGATTCGACAACCATGGAAATCGCTCTGGACTCCAAAATGTTGATTAATAGTCCATGAAATGGGTCAGAATCGACAAAAACCGTGAGTCTTGATGACCGACACGTAGTCGCACCCCCGGGGTACGTCAATCGTGGAAATCACTACGGGACCCCAAACAGTGAGTAATAGTCCACTAAACGGGCCAGAATCGGCCAAAAGTGCGAGTGTTGATGACCGACACGTAAGTGCACCTTGAGGCTCAACAACAATGGAAATCGCTATGGGACCCCAAAACGGTGAGTAATTGTCCACGAAACGGGTCAGAATCGATAAAAAACGAGAGTGTTGATGACCGACACAATGACGCACCCCGGGGTTCGTCAATCGTCGAAATCACTCCGGGACCCCAAAATAGTGAGTAGTAGTCCATGAAACGGGCCAAAATCGGCCAAAACTGCGATTGTGGATGACCGACAGGTAAGTGCACCTTGGGGTTCAACAACTATGGAAAACACTATGGGACCCCAAAACGGTGAGTAATAGTCCACGAAACGGGTCACAATCGACAAAAAATGCGAGTGTTCATGACTGACACATAAGTGCACCTTGGGGTTCAACAACTATGGGAATCACTACGGGACCACAAAACGGGGAGTAATAGTCCACGAACGGGTCACAATCGACAAATACCGCGAGTGGTGATGACCAACACGTAGACACACACTGGGGTTCGTCAATCGTGGAAATCACTTCGAGACCCCAAAACCGAGTAATAGCCCAAGAAACTGGTCAGAATCGGCCCGAACTACGAGTCTTGACAACCAACACGTAAGCACTCCTTGGGATTCGACAACCATGGAAATCGCTTTGGGACACCCAAACAATATTTAATAGTCCATGAAACGGGTTAGAATCGCTAAAAAACGCGAGTGTTGATGACCGACACGTAGACGCACCCCAGGGTTCGTCAATCGCTGAAATCACTCCGGGACCACAAAACAGTGAGTAGTAGTCCACGAAATGGGTCAGAATCGGCCAAAACTATGAGTGTTGATGACCGACACGTAAGTGCACCTTGGGGTTCAGTAACTATGGAAATCACTATGGGACCCTAAAACGGTGAGTAATAGTCCACGAAACGGGTCACAATCGACCAAAAACGCGTGTGTTGATGACCGACACGTAAATGCACCTTGGGGTTCAACAACTATGGAAATTGCTACAGGCCCCAAAACAGTCAGTAATAGTCCTTGAAACGGGTCACAATCAACAAAAACTGAGAGTGTTGATGACCCACAAGTAGACGTACCCCGGGGTTCGTCAATCATGCAAATCACTTCGAGACCCCAAAACCGAGTAATAGTCCAAGAAACGGGTAAGAATCGGCCCACACTACGAGTCTGGACGACCAACACGTAAGCACTCCTGGGATTCGACAACCATGGAAATCGCTCCGGGACTCCAAAATGTTGATTAATAGTCCATGAAACGGGTCAGAATCGACAAAAACCGTGAGTCTTGATGACCGCCACGTAGTCGCACCCCCGGGGTTCGTCAATCGTGGAAATCGCTACGGGACCCCAAACAGTGAGTAATAGTCCACTAAACGGGCCAGAATCGGCCAAAAGTGCGAGTGTTGATGACCGACACGTAACTGCACCTTGGGGCTCAACAACTATGGAAATCGCTATGGGACCCCAGAACGGTGAGTAATTGTCCACGAAACGGGTCAGAATCGATAAAAAACTAGAGTGTTGATGACCGACACAATGACGCACCCCGGGGTTCGTCAATCGTCGAAATCACTCCGGGACCCCAAAATAGTGAGTAATAGTCCATGAAACAGGCCAGAATCGGCCAAAACTGCGATTGTTGATGACCGACAGGTAAGTGCACCTTGGGGTTCAACAACTATGGAAAACACTACGGGACCCCAAAACGGTGAGTAATAGTCCACGAAACAGGTCACAATCGACAAAAAATGCGAGTGTTGATGACTGACACATAAGTGCACCTTGGGGTTCAACAACTATGGGAATCACTACGGGACCACAAAACGGGGAGTAATAGTCCACGAACGGATCGCAATCGACAAATACCGCGAGTGGTGGTGACCAACACGTAGACACACCCTGGGGTTCGTCAATCGTGGAAATCACTTCGAGACCCCAAAACCGAGTAATAGTCCAAGAAACGGGTCAGAATCGGCCCGAACTACGAGTCTTGACAACCAACACGTAAGCACTCCTTGGGATTCGACAACCATGGAAATCGCTCTGGGACACCCAAACAATATTTAATAGTCCATGAAACGGGTTAGACACTAAAAAACGCGAGTGTTGATGACTGACACGTAGACGCACCCCATGGTTCGTCAATCGATGAAATCACTCCGGGACCACAAAACAGTGAGTAGTAGTCCACGAAATGGGTCAGAATCGGCCAAAACTACGAGTGTGGATGACCGACACGTAAGTGCACCTTGGGGTTCAGTAACTATGGAAATCACTATGGGACCCCAAAACGGTGAGTAATAGTCCACGAAATGGGTCACAATCGACCAAAAACGCGAGTGTTGATGACCGACACGTAAATGCACCTTGGGGTTCAACAACTATGGAAATTGCTACAGGCCCCAAAACAGTCAGTAATAGTCCTTGAAACGGGTCACAATTAACAAAAACTTAGAGTGTTGATGACCCACACGTAGACGTACCCCGGGGTTCGTCAATCATGCAAATCACTTCGAGACCCCAAAACCGAGTAATAGTCCAAGAAACGGGTAAGAATCGGCCCACACTACGAGTCTGGACGACCAACACGTAAGCACTCCTGGGATTCGACAACCATGGAAATCGCTCTGGGACTCCAAAATGTTGATTAATAGTCCATGAAACGGGTCAGAATCGACAAAAACCGTGAGTCTTGATGACCGCCACGTAGTCGCACCCCCGGGGTTCGTCAATCGTGGAAATCGCTACGGGACCCCAAACAGTGAGTAATAGTCCACTAAACGGGCCAGAATCGGCCAAAAGTGCGAGTGTTGATGACCGACACGTAACTGCACCTTGGGGCTCAACAACTATGGAAATCGCTATGGGACCCCAGAACGGTGAGTAATTGTCCACGAAACGGGTCAGAATCGATAAAAAACTAGAGTGTTGATGACCGACACAATGACGCACCCCGGGGTTCGTCAATCGTCGAAATCACTCCGGGACCCCAAAATAGTGAGTAATAGTCCATGAAAC
>NW_025228439.1:18885-25466 GCF_018294505.1 Triticum aestivum | reverse complement strand
CACTACGGGACCACAAAACGGGGAGTAATAGTCCATGAACGGGCTACAATCGACAAATACCGCGAGTGGTGATGACCAACACGTAGACACACCCTGGGGTTCGTCAATCGTGGAATGCACTTCGAGACCCCAAAACCGAGTAATAGTCCAAGAAACGGGTCAGAATCGGCCAAAACTATGAGTGTTGATGACCGACACGTAAGTGCACCTTGGGGTTCCGTAACTATGGAAATCACTATGGGACCCCAAAACGGTGAGTAATAGTCCACGAAATGGGTCACAATCGACCAAAAACGCGTGTGTTGATGACCGACACGTAAATGCACCTTGGGGTTCAACAACTATGGAAATTGCTACAGGCCCCAAAACGGTCAGTAATAGTCCATGAAACGGGTCACAATCAACAAAAACCGAGAGTGTTGATGACCCACACGTAGACGTACCCCGGGGTTCGTCAATCATGCAAATCACTTCGAGACCCCAAAACCGAGTAATAGTCCAAGAAACGGGTCAGAATCGGCCCACACTGCGAGTCTGGACGACCAACACGTAAGCACTCCTGGGATTCGACAACCATGGAAATCGCTCTGGGACTCCAAAATGTTGATTAATAGTCCATGAAACGGGTCAGAATCGACAAAAACCGTGAGTCTTGATGACCGACACGTAGTCGCACCCCCGGGGTTCGTCAATCGTGGAAATCACTACGGGACCCCAAACAGTGAGTAATAGTCCACTAAACGGGCCAGAATCGGCCAAAAGTGCGAGTGTTGATGACCGACACGTAAGTGCACCTTGGAGCTCAACAACTATGGAAATCGCTATGGGACCCCAAAACGGTGAGTAATTGTCCACGAAACGGGTCAGAATCGATAAAAAACGAGAGTGTTGATGACCGACACAATGACGCACCCCGGGGTTCGTCAATCATCGAAATCAATCCGGGACCCCAAAATAGTGAGTAATAGTCCATGAAACGGGCCAGAATCAGCCATAACTGCGATTGTTGATGACCGACAGGTAAGTGCACCTTGGGGTTCAGTAACTATGGAAATCACTATGGAACCCCAAAACGGTGAGTAATAGTCCACGAAACGGGTCACAATCGACCAAAAACGTGAGTGTTGATGACCGACACGTAAATGCACCTTGGGGTTCAACAACTATGGAAATTGCTACAGGCCCCAAAACGGTCAGCAATAGTCCTTGAAACGGGTCACGATCAACAAAAACCGAGAGTGTTGATGACCCACACGTAGACGTACCCTGGGGTTCGTCAATCATGCAAATCACTTCGAGACCCCAAAACCGAGTAATAGTCCAAGAAACGGGTCAGAATCGGCCCACACTGCGACTCTGGACGACCAACACGTAAGCACTCCTAGGATTCGACAACCATGGAAATCGCTCTGGGACTCCAAAATGTTGATTAATAGTCCATGAAACAGGTCAGAATCGACAAAAACCGTGAGTCTTGATGACCGACACGTAGTCGCACCCCCGGGGTTCGTCAATCGTGGAAATCACTACGGGACCCCAAACAGTGTGTAATAGTCCACTAAACGGGCCAGAGTCGGCCAAAAGTGCGAGTGTTGATGACCGACACGTAAGTGCACCTTGGGGCTCAACAACTATGGAAATCGCTATGGGACCCCAAAACGGTGAGTAATTGTCCACGAAACGGGTCAGAATCGATAAAAAACGAGAGTGTTGATGACCGACACAATGACGCACCCCGGGGTTTGTCAATCGTCGAAATCACTCCGGGACCCCAAAATAGTGAGTAATAGTCCATGAAACGGGCCAGAATCGGCCAAAACTGCGATTGTTGATGACCGACAGGTAAGTGCACCTTGGGGTTCAATAACTATGGAAAACACTACGGGACCCCAAAACGGTGAGTAATAGTCCACGAAACGGGTCCCAATCGACAAAAAATGCGAGTGTTGATGACTGACACGTAAGTGCACCTTGGGGTTCAACAACTATGGGAATCACTACGGGACCACAAAACGGGGAGTAATAGTCCACGAACGGGTCACAATCGACAAATACCGCGAGTGGTGATGACCAACACGTAGACACACCCTGGGGTTCGTCAATCGTGGAAATCACTTCGAGACCCCAAAACCGAGTAATAGTCCAAGAAACGGGTCAGAATCGGCCCGAACTACGAGTCTTGACAACCAACACGTAAGCACTCCTTGGGATTCGACAACCATGGAAATCGCTCTGGGACACCCAAACAATATTTCATAGTCCATGAAACGGGTTAGAATCGCTAAAAAACGCGAGTGTTGATGACCGACACATACATGCACCCCAGGGTTCGTCAATCGCTGAAATCACTCCGGGACCACAAAACAGTGAGTCGTAGTCCACGAAATGGGTCAGAATCGGCCAAAACTGTGAGTGTTGATGACCGACATGTAAGTGCACCTTGGGGTTCAGTAACTATGGAAATCACTATGGGACCCCAAAACGGTGAGTAATAGTCCACGAAACGGGTCACAATCGACCAAAAACGCGAGTGTTGATGACCGACACGTAAATGCACCTTGGGGTTCAACCACTATGGAAATTTCTACAGGCCCCAAAACGGTCAGTAATAGTCCATGAAACGGGTCACAATCAACAAAAACCGAGAGTGTTGATGACCCACACGTAGACGTACCCCGGGGTTCTTCAATCATGCAAATCACTTCGAGACCCCAAAACCGAGTAATAGTCCAAGAAACGGGTCAGAATCGGCCCACACTGCGACTCTGGACGACCAACACGTAAGCACTCCTAGGATTCGACAACCATGGAAATCGCTCTGGGACTCCAAAATGTTGATTAATAGTCCATGAAACAGGTCAGAATCGACAAAAACCGTGAGTCTTGATGACCGACACGTAGTCGCACCCCCGGGGTTCGTCAATCGTGGAAATCACTACGGGACCCCAAACAGTGTGTAATAGTCCACTAAACGGGCCAGAATCGGCCAAAAGTGCGAGTGTTGATGACCGACACGTAAGTGCACCTTGGGGCTCAACAACTATGGAAATCGCTATGGGACCCCAAAACGGTGAGTAATTGTCCACGAAACGGGTCAGAATCGATAAAAAACGAGAGTGTTGATGACCGACACAATGACGCACCCCGGGGTTCGTCAATCGTCGAAATCACACCGGGACCCCAAAATAGTGAGTAATAGTCCATGAAACGGGCCAGAATCGGCCAAAACTGCGATTGTTGATGACCGACAGGTAAGTGCACCTTGGGGTTCAATAACTATGGAAAACACTACGGGACCCCAAAACGGTGAGTAATAGTCCACGAAACGGGTCACAATCGACAAAAAATGCGAGTGTTGATGACTGACACGTAAGTGCACCTTGGGGTTCAACAACTATGGGAATCACTACGGGACCACAAAACGGGGAGTAATAGTCCACGAACGGGTCACAATCGACAAATACCGCGAGTGGTGATGACCAACACGTAGACACACCCTGGGGTTCGTCAATCGTGGAAATCACTTCGAGACCCCAAAACCGAGTAATAGTCCAAGAAACGGGTCAGAACCGGCCCGAACTACGAGTCTTGACAACCAACACGTAAGCACTCCTTGGGATTCGACAACCATGGAAATCGCTCTGGGACACCCAAACAATATTTCATAGTCCATGAAACGGGTTAGAATCGCTAAAAACGCGAGTGTTGATGACCGACACATAGATGCACCCCAGGGTTCGTCAATCGCTGAAATCACTCCGGGACCACAAAACAGTGAGTAGTAGTCCACGAAATGGGTCAGAATCGGCCAAAACTGTGAGTGTTGATGACCGACACGTAAGTGCACCTTGGGGTTCAGTAACTATGGAAATCACTATGGGACCCCAAAACGGTGAGTAATAGTCCACGAAACGGGTCACAATCGACCAAAAACGCGAGTGTTGATGACCGACACGTAAATGCACCTTGGGGTTCAACCACTATGGAAATTTCTACAGGCCCCAAAACGGTCAGTAATAGTCTATGAAACGGGTCACAATCAACAAAAACCGAGAGTGTTGATGACCCACACGTAGACGTACCCCGGGGTTCTTCAATCATGCAAATCACTTCGAGACCCCAAAACCGAGTAATAGTCCAAGAAACGGGTCAGAATCGGCCCACACTGCGAGTCTGGACGACCAACACGTAAGCACTCCTGGGATTCGACAACCGTGGAAATCGCTCTGGGACTCCAAAATGTTGATTAATAGTCCATGAAACGGGTCAGAATCAACAAAAACCGTGAGTCTTGATGACCGACACGTAGTCGCACCCCCGGGGTTCGTCAATCGTGGAAATCACTACGGGACCCCAAACAGTGAGTAATAGTCCACTAAACGGGCCAGAATCGGCCAAAAGTGCGAGTGTTGATGACCGACACGTAAGTGCACCTTGAGGCTCAACAACAATGGAAATCGCTATGGGACCCCAAAACGGTGAGTAATTGTCCATGAAACGGGTCAGAATCGATAAAAAACGAGAGTGTTGATGACCGACACAATGATGCACCCCGGGGTTCGTCAATCGTCGAAATCACTCCGGGACCCCAAAATAGTGAGTAGTAGTCCATGAAACGGGCCAAAATCGGCCAAAACTGCGATTGTTGATGACCGACAGGTAAGTGCACCTTGGGGTTCAACAACTATGGAAAACACTACGGGACCCCAAAACGGTGAGTAATAGTCCACGAAACGGGTCACAATCGACAAAAAATGCGAGTGTTGATGACTGACACATAAGTGCACCTTGGGGTTCAACAACTATGGGAATCACTACGGGACCACAAAACAGGGAGTAATAGTTCACGAACGGATCACAATCCACAAATACCGCGAGTGGTGATGACCAACACGTAGACACACCCTGGGGTTCGTCAATCGTGGAAATCACTTCGAGACCCCAAAACCGAGTAATAGTCCAAGAAACGGGTCAGAATCGGCCCGAACTACGAGTCTTGACAACCAACACGTAAGCACTCCTTGGGATTCGACAACCATGGAAATCGCTCTGGGACACCCAAACAATATTTAATAGTCCATGAAACGGGTTAGACGCTAAAAAACGCGAGTGTTGATGACCGACACGTAGACGCACCCCAGGGTTCGTCAATCGCTGAAATCACTCCGGGACCACAAAACAGTGAGTAGTAGTCCACGAAATGGGTCAGAATCGGCCAAAACTACGAGTGTTGATGACCGACACGTAAGTGCACCTTGGGGTTCAGTAACTATGGAAATCACTATGGGACCCCAAAACGGTGAGTAATAGTCCACGAAACGGGTCACAATCGACCAAAAACGCGAGTGTTGATGACCGACACGTAAATGCACCTTGGGGTTCAACAACTATGGAAATTTCTACAGGCCCCAAAACGGTCAGTAATAGTCCATGAAACGGGCCACAATCAACAAAAACCGAGAGTGTTGATGACCCACTCGTAGACGTACCCCGGGGTTCTTCAATCATGCAAATCACTTCGAGACCCCAAAACCGAGTAATAGTCCAAGAAACGGGTCAGAATCGGCCCACACTGTGAGTCTGGACGACCAACACGTAAGCACTCCTGGGATTCGACAACCATGGAAATCGCTCTGGGACTCCAAAATGTTGATTAATAGTCCATGAAACGGGTCAGAATCGACAAAAACCGTGAGTCTTGATGACCGACACGTAGTCGCACCCCCGGGGTTCGTCAATCGTGGAAATCACTACGGGACCCCAAACAGTGAGTAATAGTCCACTAAACGGGCCAGAATCGGCCAAAAGTGCGAGTGTTGATGACCGACACGCAAGTGCACCTTGGAGCTCAACAACTATGGAAATCGCTATGGGACCCCAAAACGGTGAGTAATTGTCCACGAAACGGGTCAGAATCGATAAAAAACGAGAGTGTTGATGACCGACACAATGACGCACCCCGGGGTTCGTCAATCATCGAAATCACTCCGGGACCCCAAAATAGTGAGTAATAGTCCATGAAACGGGCCAGAATCAGCCATAACTGCGATTGTTGATGACCGACAGGTAAGTGCACCTTGGGGTTCAGTAACTATGGAAATCACTATGGAACCCCAAAACGGTGAGTAATAGTCCACGAAACGGGTCACAATCGACCAAAAACGCGAGTGTTGATGACCGACACGTAAATGCACCTTGGGGTTCAACAACTATGGAAATTGCTACAGGCCCCAAAACGGTCAGCAATAGTCCTTGAAACGGGTCACGATCAACAAAAACCCAGAGTGTTGATGACCCACACGTAGACGTACCCCGGGGTTCGTCAATCATGCAAATCACTTCGAGACCCCAAAACCGAGTAATAGTCCAAGAAACGGGTCAGAATCGGCCCACACTGCGACTCTGGATGACCAACACGTAGGCACTCCTAGGATTCGACAACCATGGAAATCGCTCTGGGACTCCAAAATGTTGATTAATAGTCCATGAAACAGGTCAGAATCGACAAAAACCGTGAGTCTTGATGACCGACACGTAGTCGCACCCCCGGGGTTCGTCAATCGTGGAAATCACTACGGGAC
>NW_025228439.1:15032-16478 GCF_018294505.1 Triticum aestivum | reverse complement strand
CCGGGACCCCAAAATAGTGAGTAATAGTCCATGAAACGGGCCAGAATCGGCCAAAACTGCGATTGTTGATGACCGACAGGTAAGTGCACCTTGGGGTTCAATAACTATGGAAAACACTACGGGACCCCAAAACGGTGAGTAATAGTCCACGAAACGGGTCACAATCGACAAAAAATGCGAGTGTTGATGACTGACACGTAAGTGCACCTTGGGGTTCAACAACTATGGGAATCACTACGGGACCACAAAACGGGGAGTAATAGTCCACGAACGGGTCACAATCGACAAATACCGCGAGTGGTGATGACCAACACGTAGACACACCCTGGGGTTCGTCAATCGTGGAAATCACTTCGAGACCCCAAAACCGAGTAATAGTCCAAGAAACGGGTCAGAATCGGCCCGAACTACGAGTCTTGACAACCAAGACGTAAGCACTCCTTGGGATTCGACAACCATGGAAATCGCTCTGGGACACCCAAACAATATTTCATAGTCCATGAAACGGGTTAGAATCGCTAAAAAACGCGAGTGTTGATGACCGACACGTAGATGCACCCCAGGGTTCGTCAATCGCTGAAATCACTCCGGGACCACAAAACAGTGAGTAGTAGTCCACGAAATGGGTCAGAATCGGCCAAAACTGTGAGTGTTGATGACCGACACGTAAGTGCACCTTGGGGTTCAGTAACTATGGAAATCACTACGGGACCCCAAAACGGTGAGTAATAGTCCACGAAACGGGTCACAATCGACCAAAAACGCGAGTGTTGATGACCGACACGTAAATGCAACTTGGGGTTCAACAACTATGGAAATTTCTACCGGCCCCAAAACGGTCAGTAATAGTCCATGAAACGGGTCACAATAAACAAAAACCGAGAGTGTTGATGACCCACACGTAGACGTACCCCGGGGTTCTTCAATCACAGAAATCACTTCAAGACCCCAAAACCGAGTAATAGTCCAAGAAACGGGTCAGAATCGGCCCACACTGCGAGTCTGGACGACCAACACGTAAGCACTCCTGGGATTCGACAACCATGGACATCGCTCTGGGACTCCAAAATGTTGATTAATAGTCCATGAAACGGGTCAGAATCGACAAAAACCGTGAGTCTTGATGACCGACACGTAGTCGCACCCCCGGGGTTCGTCAATCGTGGAAATAACTACGGGACCCCAAACAGTGAGTAATAGTCCACTAAAGGGGCCAGAATCGGCCAAAAGTGCGAGTGTTGATGACCGACACGTAAGTGCACCTTGTGGCTCAACAACAATGGAAATCGCTATGGGACCCCAAAACGGTGAGTAATTGTCCACGAAACGGGTCAGAATCGATAAAAACGAGAGTGTTGATGACCGACACAATGATGCACCCCGGGGTTCGTCAATCGTCGAAATCACTCCGGGACCCCAAAATCGGCCAAAACTGCGATTGTTGAT
>NW_025228439.1:9189-14946 GCF_018294505.1 Triticum aestivum | reverse complement strand
GTGAGTAGTAGTCCATGAAACGGGCCAAAATCGGCCAAAACTGCGATTGTTGATGACCGACAGGTAAGTGCACCTTGGGGTTCAACAACTATGGAAAACACTACGGGACCCCAAAACGGTGAGTAATAGTCCACGAAACGGGTCACAATCGACAAAAAATGCGAGTGTTGATGACTGACACATAAGTGCACCTTGGGGTTCAACAACTATGGGAATCACTACGGGACCACAAAACGGGGAGTAATAGTCCACGAACGGATCACAATCGACAAATACCGCGAGTGGTGATGACCAACACGTAGACACACCCTGGGGTTCGTCAATCGTGGAAATCACTTCGAGACCCCAAAATCGAGTAATAGTCCAAGAAACTGGTCAGAATCGGCCCGAACTACGAGTCTTGACAACCAACACGTAAGCACTCCTTGGGATTCGACAACCATGGAAATCGCTCTGGGACACCCAAACAATATTTAATAGTCCATGAAACGGGTTAGACGCTAAAAAACGCGAGTGTTGATGACCGACACGTAGACGCACCCCAGGGTTCGTCAATCGCTAAAATCACTCCGGGACCACAAAACAGTGAGTAGTAGTCCACGAAATGGGTCAGAATCGGCCAAAACTACGAGTGTGGATGACCGACACGTAAGTGCACCTTGGGGTTCAACAACTATGGAAATTGCTACAGGCCCCAAAACGGTCAGCAATAGTCCTTGAAACGGGTCACAATCAACAAAAACCCAGAGTTTTGATGACCCTAGACGTACCCCGGGGTTCGTCAATCATGGAAATCACTTCGAGACCCCAAAACCGAGTAATAGTCCAAGAAACGGGTCAGAATCGGCCCACACTGCGACTCTGGACGACCAACACGTAGGCACTCCTAGGATTCGACAACCATGGAAATCGCTCTGGGACTCCAAAATGTTGATTAATAGTCCATGAAACAGGTCAGAATCGACAAAAACCGTGAGTCTTGATGACCGACACGTAGTCGCACCCCCGGGGTTCGTCAATCGTGGAAATCACTACGGGACCCCAAACAGTGTGTAATAGTCCACTAAACGGGCCAGAATCGGCCAAAAGTGCGAGTGTTGATGACCGACACGTAAGTGCACCTTGGGGCTCAACAACTATGGAAATCGCTATGGGACCCCAAAACGGTGAGTAATTGTCCACGAAACGGGTCAGAATCGATAAAAAACGAGAGTGTTGATGACCGACACAATGACGCACCCCGGGGTTCGTCAATCGTCAAAATCACTCCGGGACCCCAAAATAGTGAGTAATAGTCCATGAAACGGGCCAGAATCGGCCAAAACTGCGATTGTTGATGACCGACAGGTAAGTGCACCTTGGGGTTCAATAACTATGGAAAACACTACGGGACCCCAAAACGGTGAGTAATAGTCCACGAAACGGGTCACAATCGACAAAAAATGCGAGTGTTGATGACTGACACGTAAGTGCACCTTGGGGTTCAACAACTATGGGAATCACTACGGGACCACAAAACGGGGAGTAATAGTCCACGAACGGGTCACAATCGACAAATACCGCGAGTGGTGATGACCAACACGTAGACACACCCTGGGGTTCGTCAATCGTGGAAATCACTTCGAGACCCCAAAACCGCGTAATAGTCCAAGAAACGGGTCAGAATCGGCCCGAACTACGAGTCTTGACAACCAAGACGTAAGCACTCCTTGGGATTCGACAACCATGGAAATCGCTCTGGGACACCCAAACAATATTTCATAGTCCATGAAACGGGTTAGAATCGCTAAAAAACGCGAGTGTTGATGACCGACACGTAGATGCACCCCAGGGTTCGTCAATCGCTGAAATCACTCCGGGACCACAAAACAGTGAGTAGTAGTCCACGAAATGGGTCAGAATCGGCCAAAACTGTGAGTGTTGATGACCGACACGTAAGTGCACCTTGGGGTTCAGTAACTATGGAAATCACTACGGGACCCCAAAACGGTGAGTAATAGTCCACGAAACGGGTCACAATCGACCAAAAACGCGAGTGTTGATGACCGACACGTAAATGCACCTTGGGGTTCAACAACTATGGAAATTTCTACCGGCCCCAAAACGGTCAGTAATAGTCCATGAAACGGGTCACAATAAACAAAAACCGAGAGTGTTGATGACCCACACGTAGACGTACCCCGGGGTTCTTCAATCACGCAAATCACTTCGAGACCCCAAAACCGAGTAATAGTCCAAGAAACGGGTCAGAATCGGCCCACACTGCGAGTCTGGACGACCAACACGTAAGCACTCCTGGGATTCGACAACCATGGACATCGCTCTGGGACTCCAAAATGTTGATTAATAGTCCATGAAACGGGTCAGAATCGACAAAAACCGTGAGTCTTGATGACCGACACGTAGTCGCACCCCCGGGGTTCGTCAATCGTGGAAATAACTACGGGACCCCAAACAGTGAGAAATAGTCCACTAAAGGGGCCAGAATCGGCCAAAAGTGCGAGTGTTGATGACCGACACGTAAGTGCACCTTGAGGCTCAACAACAATGGAAATCGCTATGGGACCCCAAAACGGTGAGTAATTGTCCACGAAACGGGTCAGAATCGATAAAAACGAGAGTGTTGATGACCGACACAATGATGCACCCCGGGGTTCGTCAATCGTCGAAATCACTCCGGGACCCCAAAATCGGCCAAAACTGCGATTGTTGATGACCGACAGGTAAGTGCACCTTGGGGTTCAACAACTATGGAAAACACTACGGGACCCCAAAACGGTGAGTAATACTCCACGAAACGGGTCACAATCGACAAAAAATGCGAGTGTTGATGACTGACACATAAGTGCACCTTGGGGTTCAACAACTATGGGAATCACTACGGGACCACAAAACGGGGAGTAATAGTCCACGAACGGATCACAATCGACAAATACCGCGAGTGGTGATGACCAACACGTAGACACACCCTGGGGTTCGTCAATCGTGGAAATCACTTCGAGACCCCAAAACCGAGTAATAGTCCAAGAAACTGGTCAGAATCGGCCCGAACTACGAGTCTTGACAACCAACACGTAAGCACTCCTTGGGATTCGACAACCATGGAAATCGCTCTGGGACACCCAAACAATATTTAATAGTCCATGAAACGGGTTAGACGCTAAAAAACGCGAGTGTTGATGACCGACACGTAGACGCACCCCAGGGTTCGTCAATCGCTGAAATCACTCCGGGACCACAAAACAGTGAGTAGTAGTCCACGAAATGGGTCAGAATCGGCCAAAACTACGAGTGTGGATGACCGACACGTAAGTGCACCTTGGGGTTCAGTAACTATGGAAATCACTATGGGACCCCAAAACGGTGAGTAATAGTCCACGAAACGGGTCACAATCGACCAAAAACGCGAGTGTTGATGACCGACACGTAAATGCACCTTGGGGTTCAACAACTATGGAAATTGCTACAGGCCCCAAAACAGTAAGTAATAGTCCTTGAAACGGGTCACAATCAACAAAAACCGAGAGTGTTGATGACCCACACGTAGACGTACCCCGGGGTTCGTCAATCATGCAAATCACTTCGAGACCCCAAAACCGAGTAATAGTCCAAGAAACGGGTAAGAATCGGCCCACACTGCGAGTCTGGACGACCAACACGTAAGCACTCCTGGGATTCGACAACCATGGAAATCGCTCTGGGACTCCAAAATGTTGATTAATAGTCCATGAAACGGGTCAGAATCGAAAAAAACCGTGAGTCTTGATGACCGCCACGTAGTCGCACCCCCGGGGTTCGTCAATCGTGGAAATCGCTACGGGACCCCAAACAGCGAGTAATAGTCCACTAAACGGGCCAGAATCGGCCAAAAGTGTGAGTGTTGATGACCGACACGTAACTGCACCTTGGGGCTCAACAACTATGGAAATCGCTATGGGACCCCAGAACGGTGAGTAATTGTCCACGAAACGGGTCAGAATCGATAAAAAACGAGAGTGTTGATGACCGACACAATGACGCACCCCGGGGTTCGTCAATCGTCGAAATCACTCCGGGACCCCAAAATAGTGAGTAATAGTCCATGAAACGGGCCAGAATCGGCCAAAACTGCGATTGTTGATGACCGACAGGTAAGTGCACCTTGGGGTTCAATAACTATGGAAAACACTACGGGACCCCAAAACGGTGAGTAATAGTCCACGAAACGGGTCACAATCGACAAAAAATGCGAGTGTTGATGACTGACACGTAAGTGCACCTTGGGGTTCAACAACTATGGGAATCACTACGGGACCACAAAACGGGGAGTAATAGTCCACGAACGGGTCACAATCGACAAATACCGCGAGTGGTGATGACCAACACGTAGACACACCCTGGGGTTCGTCAATCGTGGAAATCACTTCGAGACCCCAAAACCGAGTAATAGTCCAAGAAACGGGTCAGAATCGGCCCGAACTACGAGTCTTGACAACCAACACGTAAGCACTCCTTGGGATTCGACAACCATGGAAATCGCTCTGGGACACCCAAACAATATTTCAAGTCCATGAAACGGGTTAGAATCGCTAAAAAACGCGAGTGTTGATGACCAACACGTAGATGCACCCGAGGGTTCGTCAATCGCTGAAATCACTCCGGGACCACAAAATAGTGAGTAATAGTCCATGAAACGGGCCAGAATCGGCCATAACTGGTATTGTTGATGACCGACAGGTAAGTGCACCTTGGGGTTCAGTAACTATGGAAATCACTATGGGACCCCAAAACGGTGAGTAATAGTCCACGAAACGGGTCAAAATCGGCCAAAAACGCGAGTGTTGATGACCGACACGTAAATGCACCTTGGGGTTCAACAACTATGGAAATTGCTACAGGCCCCAAAACGGTCAGTAATAGTCCATGAAACGGGTCACAATCAACAAAAACCGAGAGTGTTGAGGACCCACATGTAGACGTACCCCGGGGTTCCTCAATCATGCAAATCACTTCGAGACCCCAAAACCGAGTAATAGTCCAAGAAACGGGTCAGAATCGGCCCACACTGCGAGTCTGGACGACCAACACGTAAGCACTCCTGGGATTCGACAACCATGGAAATCGCTCTGGGACTCCAAAATGTTGATTAATAGTCCATGAAACGGGTCAGAATCGACAAAAACCGTGAGTCTTGATGACCGTCACGTAGTCGCACCCCCGGGGTTCGTCAATCGTGGAAATCACTACAGGACCCCAAACAATGAGTAATAGTCCACTAGACGGGCCAGAATCGGCCAAAAGTGCGAGTGTTGATGACCGACACGTAAGTGCACCATGGAGCTCAACAACTATGGAAATCGCTATGGGACCCCAAAACGGTGAGTAATTGTCCACGAAACGGGTCAGAATCGATAAAAAATAAGAGTGTTGATGACCGACACAATGACGCACCCCGGGGTTCGTCAATCATCGAAATCACTCCGGGCCCCAAAATAGTGAGTAATAGTCCATGAAACGGGCCAGAATCAGCCATAACTGCGATTGTTGATGACCGACAGGTAAGTGCACCTTGGGGTTCAGTAACTATGGAAATCACTATGGGACCCCAAAACGGTGAGTAATAGTCCACGAAACGGGTCACAATCGACCAAAAACGCGAGTGTTGATGACCGACACGTAAATGCACCTTGGGGTTCAACAACTATGGAAATTGCTATAGGCCCCAAAACGGTTAGTAATAGTCCATGAAACGGGTCACAATCAACAAAAACCGAGAGT
>NW_025228439.1:7421-9179 GCF_018294505.1 Triticum aestivum | reverse complement strand
GCACCCCGGGGTTCGTCAATCGTCGAAATCACTCCGGGACCCCAAAATAGTGAGTAGTAGTCCATGAAACGGGCCAAAATCGGCCAAAACTGCGATTGTTGATGACCGACAGGTAAGTGCACCTTGGGGTTCAACAACTATGGAAAACACTACGGGACCCCAAAACGGTGAGTAATAGTCCACGAAACGGGTCACAATCGACAAAAAATGCGAGTGTTGATGACTGACACATAAGTGCACCTTGGGGTTCAACAACTATGGGAATCACTACGGGACCACAAAACGGGGAGTAATAGTCCACGAACGGGTCACAATCGACAAATACCGCGAGTGGTGATGACCAACACGTAGACACACACCGGGGTTCGTAAATCGTGGAAATCACTTCGAGACCCCAAAACCGAGTAATAGTCCAAGAAACGGGTCAGAATCGGCCCACACTGCAAGTCTGGACGACCAACACGTAAGCACTCCTGGGATTCGACAACCATGGAAATCGCTCTGGGACTCCAAAATGTTGATTAATAGTCCATGAAACGGGTCAGAATCGACAAAAACCGTGAGTCTTGATGACCGACACGTAGTCGCACCCCCGGGGTTCGTCAATCATGGAAATCACTACGGGACCCCAAACAGTGAGTAATAGTCCACTAAACTGGCCAGAATCGGCCAAAAGTGCGAGTGTTGATGACCGACACGTAAGTGCACCTTGGAGCTCAACAACTATGGAAATCGCTATGGGACCCCAAAACGGTGAGTAATTGTCCACGAAACGGGTCAGAATCGATAAAAACGAGAGTGTTGATGACCGACACAATGACGCACCCCGGGGTTCGTCAATCATCGAAATCACTCCGGGACCCCAAAATAGTGAGTAATAGTCCATGAAACGGGCCAGAATCAGCCATAACTGCGATTGTTGATGACCGACAGGTAAGTGCACCTTGGGGTTCAGTAACTATGGAAATCACTATGGAACCCCAAAACGGTGAGTAATAGTCCACGAAACGGGTCACAATCGACCAAAAACACGAGTGTTGATGACCGACACGTAAATGCACCTTGGGGTTCAACAACTATGGAAATTTCTACAGGCCCCAAAACGGTCAGCAATAGTCCTTGAAACGGGTCACGATCAACAAAAACCGAGAGTGTTGATGACCCACACGTAGACGTACCCCGGGGTTCGTCAATCATGCAAATCACTTCGAGACCCCAAAACCGAGTAATAGTCCAAGAAACGGGTCAGAATCGGCCCACACTGCGACTCTGGACGACCAACACGTAAGCACTCCTAGGATTCGACAACCATGGAAATCGCTCTCGGACTCCAAAATGTTGATTAATAGTCCATGAAACAGGTCAGAATCGACAAAAACCATGAGTCTTGATGACCGACACGTAGTCGCACCCCCGGGGTTCGTCAATCGTGGAAATCACTACGGGACCCCAAACAGTATGTAATAGTCCACTAAACGGGCCAGAATCGGCCAAAAGTGCGAGTGTTGATGACCGACACGTAAGTGCACCTTGGGGCTCAACAACTATGGAAATCGCTATGGGACCCCAAAACGGTGAGTAATTGTCCACGAAACGGGTCAGAATCGATAAAAAACGAGAGTGTTGATGACCGACACAATGACCCACCCCGGGGTTCGTCAATCGTCGAAATCACTCCGGGACCCCAAAATAGTGAGTAATAGTCCATGAAACGGGCCAGAATCGGCCAAAACTGCGATTGTTGATGACCGACAGGTA
>NW_025228439.1:0-4234 GCF_018294505.1 Triticum aestivum | reverse complement strand
TAATAGTCCACGAACGGGTCACAATCGACAAATACCGCGAGTGGTGATGACCAACACGTAGACACACCCTGGGGTTCGTCAATCGTGGAAATCACTTCGAGACCCCAAAACCGAGTAATAGTCCAAGAAACGGGTCAGAATCGGCCCGAACTACGAGTCTTGACAACCAACACGTAAGCACTCCTTGGGATTCGACAACCATGGAAATCGCTCTGGGACACCCAAACAATATTTCAAGTCCATGAAACGGGTTAGAATCGCTAAAAAACGCGAGTGTTGATGACCGACACGTAGATGCACCCCAGGGTTCGTCAATCGCTGAAATCACTCTGGGACCACAAAACAGTGAGTAGTAGTCCACGAAATGGGTCAGAATCGGCCAAAACTGCGAGTGTTGATGACCGACACGTAAGTGCACCTTGGGGTTCAGTAATTATGGAAATCACTATGGGACCCCAAAACGGTGAGTAATAGTCCACGAAACGGGTCACAATCGACCAAAAACACGAGTGTTGATGACCGACACGTAAATGCACCTTGGGGTTCAACAACTATGGAAATTTCTACAGGCCCCAAAACGGTCAGTAATAGTCCATGAAACGGGTCACAATCAACAAAAACCGAGAGTGTTGATGACCCACACGTAGACGTACCCCGGTGTTCTTCAATCATGCAAATCACTTCGAGACCCCAAAACCGAGTAATAGTCCAAGAAACGGGTCAGAATCGGCCCACACTGCGAGTCTGGACGACCAACACGTAAGCACTCCTGGGATTCGACAACCATGGACATCGCTCTGGGACTCCAAAATGTTGATTAATAGTCCATGAAACGGGTCAGAATCGACAAAAACCGTGAGTCTTGATGACCGACACGTAGTCGCACCCCCGGGGTTCGTCAATCGTGGAAATCACTATGGGACCCCAAACAATGAGTAATAGTCCACTAAACGGGCCAGAATCGGCCAAAAGTGCGAGTGTTGATGACAGACACGTAAGTGCACCTTGGGGCTCAACAACTATGGAAATCGCTATGGGACCCCAAAACGGTGAGTAATTGTCCACGAAACGGGTCAGAATCGATAAAAAACGAGAGTGTTGATGACCGACACAATGACGCACCCCGGGGTTCGTCAATCGTCGAAATCACTCCGGGACCCCAAAATAGTGAGTAATAGTCCATGAAACGGGCCAAAATCGGCCAAAACTGCGATTGTTGATGACCGACAGGTAAGTGCACCTTGGGGTTCAATAACTATGGAAAACACTACGGGACCCCAAAACGGTGAGTAATAGTCCACGAAACGGGTCACAATCGACAAAAAATGCGAGTGTTGATGACTGACACGTAAGTGCACCTTGGGGTTCAACAACTATGGGAATCACTACGGGACCACAAAACGGGGAGTAATAGTCCACGAACGGGTCACAATCGACAAATACCGCGAGTGGTGATGACCAACACGTAGACACACCCTGGGGTTCGTCAATCGTGGAAATCACTTCGAGACCCCAAAACCGAGTAATAGTCCAAGAAACGGGTCAGAATCGGCCCGAACTACGAGTCTTGACAACCAACACGTAAGCACTCCTTGGGATTCGACAACCATGGAAATCGCTCTGGGACACCCAAACAATATTTCAAGTCCATGAAACGGGTTAGAATCGCTAAAAAACGCGAGTGTTGATGACCGACACGTAGATGCACCCCAGGGTTCGTCAATCGCTGAAATCACTCTGGGACCACAAAACAGTGAGTAGTAGTCCACGAAATGGGTCAGAATCGGCCAAAACTGCGAGTGTTGATGACCGACACGTAAGTGCACCTTGGGGTTCAGTAATTATGGAAATCACTATGGGACCCCAAAACGGTGAGTAATAGTCCACGAAACGGGTCACAATCGACCAAAAACACGAGTGTTGATGACCGACACGTAAATGCACCTTGGGGTTCAACAACTATGGAAATTTCTACAGGCCCCAAAACGGTCAGTAATAGTCCATGAAACGGGTCACAATCAACAAAAACCGAGAGTGTTGATGACCCACACGTAGACGTACCCCGGGGTTCTTCAATCATGCAAATCACTTCGAGACCCCAAAACCGAGTAATAGTCCAAGAAACGGGTCAGAATCGGCCCACACTGCGAGTCTGGACGACCAACACGTAAGCACTCCTGGGATTCGACAACCATGGACATCGCTCTGGGACTCCAAAATGTTGATTAATAGTCCATGAAACGGGTCAGAATCGACAAAAACCGTGAGTCTTGATGACCGACACGTAGTCGCACCCCCGGGGTTCGTCAATCGTGGAAATCACTATGGGACCCCAAACAATGAGTAATAGTCCACTAAACGGGCCAGAATCGGCCAAAAGTGCGAGTGTTGATGACAGACACGTAAGTGCACCTTGGGGCTCAACAACTATGGAAATCGCTATGGGACCCCAAAACGGTGAGTAATTGTCCACGAAACGGGTCAGAATCGATAAAAAACGAGAGTGTTGATGACCGACACAATGACGCACCCCGGGGTTCGTCAATCGTCGAAATCACTCCGGGACCCCAAAATAGTGAGTAATAGTCCATGAAACGGGCCAAAATCGGCCAAAACTGCGATTGTTGATGACCGACAGGTAAGTGCACCTTGGGGTTCAATAACTATGGAAAACACTACGGGACCCCAAAACGGTGAGTAATAGTCCACGAAACGGGTCACAATCGACAAAAAATGCGAGTGTTGATGACTGACACGTAAGTGCACCTTGGGGTTCAACAACTATGGGAATCACTACGAGACCACAAAACGGGGAGTAATAGTCCACGAACGGGTCACAATCGACAAATACCGCGAGTGGTGATGACCAACACGTAGACACACCCTGGGGTTCGTCAATCGTGGAAATCACTTTGAGACCCCAAAACCGAGTAATAGTCCAAGAAACGGGTCAGAATCGGCCCGAACTACGAGTCTTGACAACCAACACGTAAGCACTCCTTGGGATTCGACAACCATGGAAATCGCTCTGGGACACCCAAACAATATTTCAAGTCCATGAAACGGGTTAGAATCGCTAAAAAACGCGAGTGTTGATGACCGACACGTAGATGCACCCCAGGGTTCGTCAATCGCTGAAATCACTCTGGGACCACAAAACAGTGAGTAGTAGTCCACGAAATGGGTCAGAATCGGCCAAAACTGCGAGTGTTGATGACCGACACGTAAGTGCACCTTGGGGTTCAGTAATTATGGAAATCACTATGGGACCCCAAAATGGTGAGTAATAGTCCACGAAACGGGTCACAATCGACCAAAAACACGAGTGTTGATGACCGACACGTAAATGCACCTTGGGGTTCAACAACTATGGAAATTTCTACAGGCCCCAAAACGGTCAGTAATAGTCCATGAAACGGGTCACAATCAACAAAAACCGAGAGTGTTGATGACCCACACGTAGACGTACCCCGGGGTTCTTCAATCATGCAAATCACTTCGAGACCCCAAAACCGAGTAATAGTCCAAGAAATGGGTCAGAATCGGCCCACACTGCGAGTCTGGACGACCAACACGTAAGCACTCCTGGGATTCCACAACCATGGACATCGCTCTGGGACTCCAAAATGTTGATTAATAGTCCATGAAACGGGTCAGAATCGACAAAAACCGTGAGTCTTGATGACCGACACGTAGTCGCACCCCCGGGGTTCGTCAATCGTGGAAATCACTATGGGACCCCAAACAATGAGTAATAGTCCACTAAACGGGCCAGAATCAGCCAAAAGTGCGAGTGTTGATGACAGACACGTAAGTGCACCTTGGGGCTCAACAACTATGGAAATCGCTATGGGACCCCAAAACGGTGAGTAATTGTCCACGAAACGGGTCAGAATCGATAAAAAACGAGAGTGTTGATGACCGACACAATGACGCACCCCGGGGTTCGTCAATCGTCGAAATCACTCCGGGACCCCAAAATAGTGAGTAATAGTCCATGAAACGGGCCAAAATCGGCCAAAACTGCGATTGTTGATGACCGACAGGTAAGTGCACCTTGGGGTTCAATAACTATGGAAAACACTACGGGACCCCAAAACGGTGAGTAATAGTCCACGAAACGGGTCACAATCGACAAAAAATGCGAGTGTTGATGACTGACACGTAAGTGCACCTTGGGGTTCAACAACTATGGGAATCACTACGAGACCACAAAACGGGGAGTAATAGTCCA
>NW_025228438.1:53998-58183 GCF_018294505.1 Triticum aestivum | reverse complement strand
GTATCATCATTTCATCCACATAGCATGTGCAAGAAAGTTGGGAGGGTGACGGCAAAAACTGGATGCACTTCGTGTACAAAACGGACAATCTCTTTCAAAGTATTAGGATTTCATACGAAAACTCGTCTGTTACAAAGGGATTTCATTTTTTAAAACTTATTTGAACTCTTGACTTTTTGTGTGTTCAAAATGCACCATTCAAAGCCACATCATCATTTTTCAATCCTTTCTGACATCATTTGTCATTTTTCATGCATTTACTAATTATTTTGAGCTATAAGACCCTAAAATTGAAAAGCATTTCAAATGAATTCTGAAAAGGCTGAAAGGTGGCATGGTATCATCATTTCATCCACATAGCATGTGCAAGAAAGTTGGGAGGGTTACGGCAAAAACTGGATGCACTTCGTGTACAAAACGGAAAATATCTTTCAAACTATCAGGATTTCATACGGAAACTCGTCTGTTACAAAGGGATTTCATTTTTTAAACTTATTTGAACTCCTGACTTTTTGTGTGTTCAAAATGCACCCTTCAAAGCCACATCATCATTTTTCAATCCTTTCTGACTTCATTTGTTATTTTTCATGCATTTACTAATTATTTTCAGCTATAAGACCCTAAAATTGAACTCTGAAAAGGTTGAAAGTTGGCGGTATCATCATTTCATCCACATAGCATGTGCAAGAAAGTTCAGATGGTTACGACAAAAATTGGATGCACTTCGTGTACAAAACGGACAATCTCTTTCAAACTATCAGGATTTCATACGGAAACTCGTCTGTTACAAAGGGATTTCATTTTTTTAAACTTATTTGAACTCCTGACTTTTTGTGTGTTCAAAATGCACCATTCAAAGCAACATCATCATTTTTCAATCCTTTCTGACTTCATTTGTTATTTTTCATGCATTTACTAATTATTTGAGCTATAAGACCCTAAAATTGAAAAGCATTTCAAATGAACTCTCAAAAGGTTGAAAGTTGGCATCGTATCATCATTTCATCCACATAGCATGTGCAAGAAAGTTGGGAGGGTTACGGCAAAAACTGGATGCCCTTCGTGTACAAAACGGACAATCTCTTTCAAACTATCAGGATTTCATACGAAAACTCGTTTGGTACAAAGGGATTTCATTTTTTAAAACTTATATGAACTCTTGACTTTTTGTGTGTTCAAAATGCACCATTCAAAGCCACATCATCATTTTTCAATCCTTTCTGACTTCATTTGTTATTTTCCATGCATTTACTAATTATTTTGTGCTATAAGACCCTAAAATTGAAAAGCATTTCAAATGAACTCTGAAAAGGTTGAAAGTTGGCATGGTATCATCATTTCATCCACATAGCATGTGCAAGAAAGTTCAGAGGGTTACGGCAAAAACTGGATGCACTTCGTGTACAAAACGGACAATCTCTTTCAAACTATCAGGATTTCATACGGAAACTCGTCTGTTACAAAGGGATTTCATTTTTTCAAACTTATTTTAACTCCTGACTTTTTGTGTGTTCAAAATGCACCATTCAAAGCCACATCATCATTTTTCAATCCTTTCTGACTTCATTTGTTATTTTTCATGCATTTACTAATTATTTTGAGCGATAAGACCCTAAAATTGAAAAGCATTTCAAATGAATTCTGAAAAGGTTGAAAGGTGGCATGGTATCATCATTTCATCCACACAGCATGTGCAAGAAAGTTGGGAGGGTTACGGCAAAAACTTGATGCACTTCGTGTACAAAACGGAAAATCTCTTTCAAAGTATCAGGATTTCATACGGAAACTCGTCTGTTACAAAGGGATTTCATTTTTTTAAACTTATTTGAACTCCTGACTTTTTGTGTGTTCAAAATGCACCATTCAAAGCCACATCATCATTTTTCAATCCTTTCTGACTTCATTTGTTATTTTTCATGCATTTACTAATTATTTTGAGCTATAAGACTCTAAAATTGAAAAGCATTTCAAATGAACTCTGAAAAGGTTGAAAGTTGGCATGGTATCATCATTTCATCCACATAGCATGTGCAAGAAAGTTGGGAGGGTTACGGCAAAAACTGGATGCACTTCGAGTACAAAACGGACAATCTCTTTCAAACTATCAGGATTTCATACGGAAACTCGTTTGGTACAAAGGGATTTCATTTTTTTAAACTTATTTGAACTCCTGACTTTTTGTGTGTTCAAAATGCACCATTCGAAGCCACATCATCATTTTTCAATCCTTTCTGACTTCATTTGTTATTTTCCATGCATTTACTAATTATTTTGTGCTATAAGACCCTAAAATTGAAAAGCATTTCAAATGAACTCTGAAAAGGTTGAAAGTTGGCATGGTATCATCATTTCATCCACATAGCATGTGCAAGAAAGTTCAGAGGGTTACGGCAAAAACTGGATGCACTTCGTGTACAAAACGGACAATCTCTTTCAAACTATCAGGATTTCATACGGAAACTCGTCTGTTACAAAGGGATTTCATTTTTTCAAACTTATTTGAACTCCTGACTTTTTGTGTTTTCAAAATGCACCATTCAAAGCCACATCGTCATTTTTCAATCCTTTCTGACTTCATTTGTTATTTTTCATGCATTTACTAATTATTTTGAGCGATAAGACCCTAAAATTGAAAAGCATTTCAAATGAATTCTGAAAAGGTTGAAAGGTGGCATGGTATCATCATTTCATCCACATAGCATGTGCAAGAAAGTTGGGATGGTTACGGCAAAAACTGGATGCACTTCGTGTACAAAACGGAAAATCTCTTTCAAAGTATCAGGATTTCATACGGAAACTCGTCTGTTACAAAGGGATTTCATTTTTTTAAACTTATTTGAACTCCTGACTTTTTGTGTGTTCAAAATGCACCATTCAAAGCCACATCATCATTTTTCAATCCTTTCTGACTTCATTTGTTATTTTTCATGCATTTACTAATTATTTTGAGCTATAAGACCCTAAAATTGAAAAGCATTTCAAATAAACTCTGAAAAGGTTGAAAGTTGGCATGGTATCATCATTTCATCCACATAGCATGTGCAAGAAAGTTGAGAGGGTTACGGAAAAAACTGGATGCACTTCGTGTACAAAACGGACAATCTCTTTCAAAGTATCAGGATTTCATACGGAAACTCGTCTGTTACAAACGGATTTCATTTTTTAAAACTTATTTGAACTCCTGACTTTTTGTGTGTTCAAAATGCACCATTCAAAGCCACATCATCATTTTTCAATCCTTTCTGACTTCATTTGTTATTTTTCATGCATTTACTAATTATTTTGAGCTATAAGACCCTAAAATTGAAAAGCATTTCAAATGAACTCTGAAAAGGTTGAAAGTTGGCATGGTATCATCATTTCATCCACATAGCATGTGCAAGAAAGTTGAGAGGGTTAAGGCAAAAACTGGATGCACTTCGTGTACAAAACGGACAATCTCTTTCAAAGTATCAGGATTTCATACGGAAACTCGTCTGTTACAAAGGGATTTCATTTTTTTAAACTTATTTGAACTCCTGACTTTTTGTGTGTTCAAAATGCACCATTCAAAGCCACATCATCATTTTTCAATCCTTTCTGACTTCATTTGTTATTTTTCATGCATTTACTAATTATTTGAGCTATAAGACCCTAAAATTGAAAAGCATTTCAAATGAACTCTCAAAAGGTTGAAAGTTGGCATCGTATCATCATTTCATCCACATAGCATGTGCAAGAAAGTTGGGAGGGTTACGGCAAAAACTGGATGCCCTTCGTGTACAAAACGGACAATCTCTTTCAAACTATCAGGATTTCATACGAAAACTCGTTTGGTACAAAGGGATTTCATTTTTTAAAACTTATATGAACTCTTGACTTTTTGTGTGTTCAAAATGCACCATTCAAAGCCACATCATCATTTTTCAATCCTTTCTGACTTCATTTGTTATTTTCCATGCATTTACTAATTATTTTGTGCTATAAGACCCTAAAATTGAAAAGCATTTCAAATGAACTCTGAAAAGGTTGAAAGTTGGCATGGTATCATCATTTCATCCACATAGCATGTGCAAGAAAGTTCAGAGGGTTACGGCAAAAACTGGATGCACTTCGTGTACAAAACGGACAATCTCTTTCAAACTATCAGGATTTCATACGGAAACTCGTCTGTTACAAAGGGATTTCATTTTTTCAAACTTATTT
>NW_025228438.1:48306-50249 GCF_018294505.1 Triticum aestivum | reverse complement strand
GTGTGTTCAAAATGCACCATTCAAAGCCACATCATCATTTTTCAATCCTTTCTGACTTCATTTGTTATTTTTCATGCATTTACTAATTATTTTGAGCTATAAGACCCTAAAATTGAAAAGCATTTCAAATGAACTCTGAAAAGGTTGAAAGTTGGCATGGTATCATCATTTCATCCACATTGCATGTGCAAGAAAGTTCAAATGGTCACGGCAAAAACTGGATGCCCTTCGTGTACAAAACGGACAATCTCTTTCAAACTATCAGGATTTCATACGGAAACTCGTTTGGTACAAAGAGATTTCATTTTTTAAAACTTATTTGAACTCTTGACTTTTTGTGTGTTCAAAATGCACCATTCAAAGCCACATCATCATTTTTCAATCCTTTCTGACTTCATTTGTTATTTTTCATGCATTTACTAATTATTTGTGCTATAAGACCCTAAAATTGAAAAGCATTTCAAATGAACTCTCAAAAGGTTGAAAGTTGGCATGGTATCATCATTTCATCCACATAGCATGTGCAAGAAACTTCAGAGGGTTACGGCAAAAACTGGATGCACTTCGCGTACAAAACGGACAATCTCTTTCAAACGATCAGGATTTCATACGGAAACTCGTCTGTTACAAAGGGATTTCATTTTTTCAAACTTATTTGAACTCCTGACTTTTTGTGTGTTCAAAATGCACCATTCAAAGCCACATCATCATTTTTCAATCCTTTCTGACTTTATTTGTTATTTTTCATGCATTTACTAATTATTTTGCGCGATAAGACCCTAAAATTGAAAAGCATTTCAAATGAATTCTGAAATGTTTGAAAGGTGGCATGGTATCATCATTTCATCTACATAGCATGTGCAAGAAAGTTGGGAGGGTTACGGCAAAATTTGGATGCACTTCGTGTACAAAACGGAAAATCTCTTTCAAAGTATCAGGATTTCATACGGAAACTCGTCTGTTACAAAGGGATTTCATTTTTTTAAACTTATTTGAACTCCTGACTTTTTGTGTGTTCAAAATGCACCATTCAAAGCCACATCATCATTTTTCAATCCTTTCTGACTTCATTTGTTATTTTTCATGCATTTACTAATTATTTTGAGCTATAAGACCCTAAAATTGAAAAGCATTTCAAATGAACTCTGAAAAGGTTGAAAGTTGGCATCGTATCATCATTTCATCCACATAGCATGTGCAAGAAACTTCAGAGGGTTACGGCAAAAACTGGATGCACTTCGTGTACAAAACGGACAATCTCTTTCAAACGATCAGGATTTCATACGGAAACTCGTCTGTTACAAAGGGATTTCATTTTTTCAAACTTATTTGAACTCCTGACTTTTTGTGTGTTCAAAATGCACCATTCAAAGCCACATCATCATTTTTCAATCCTTTCTGACTTTATTTGTCATTTTTCATGCATTTACTAATTATTTTGAGCGATAAGACCCTAAAATTGAAAAGCATTTCAAATGAATTCTGAAAAGTTTGAAAGGTGGCATGGTATCATCATTTCATCTACATAGCATGTGCAAGAAAGTTGGGAGGGTTACGGCAAAAACTGGATGCACTTCGTGTACAAAATGGAAAATCTCTTTCAAAGTATCAGGATTTCATACGGAAACTCGTCTGTTACAAAGGGATTTCATTTTTTTAAACTTATTTGAACTCCTGACTTTTTGTGTGTTCAAAATGCACCATTCAAAGCCACATCATCATTTTTCAATCCTTTCTGACTTCATTTGTTATTTTTCATGCATTTACTAATTATTTTGAGCTATAAGACCCTAAAATTGAAAAGCATTTCAAATGAACTCTGAAAAGGTTGTAAGTTGGCATGGTATCATCATTTCATCCACATTGCATGTGCAAGAAAGTTCAAATGGTCACGGCAAAAACTGGATGCCCTTCGTGTACAAAACGGACAATCTCTTTCAAAC
>NW_025228438.1:47559-48296 GCF_018294505.1 Triticum aestivum | reverse complement strand
GTTTGAAAGGTGGCATGGTATCATCATTTCATCTACATAGCATGTGCAAGAAAGTTGGGAGGGTTACGGCAAAAACTGGATGCACTTCATGTACAAAATGGAAAATCTCTTTCAAAGTATTAGGATTTCATACGGAAACTCGTCTGTTACAAAGGGATTTCATTTTTTTAAACTTATTTGAACTCCTGACTTTTTGTGTGTTCAAAATGCACCATTCAAAGCCACATCATCATTTTTCAATCCTTTCTGACTTCATTTGTTATTTTTCATGCATTTACTAATTATTTTGAGCTATAAGACCCTAAAATTGAAAAGCATTTCAAATGAACTCTGAAAAGGTTGTAAGTTGGCATGGTATCATCATTTCATCCACATTGCATGTGCAAGAAAGTTCAAATGGTCACGGCAAAAACTGGATGCCCTTCGTGTACAAAACGGACAATCTCTTTCAAACTATCAGGATTTCATACGGAAACTCGTTTGGTACAAAGGGATTTCATTTTTTAAAACTTATTTGAACTCTTGACTTTTTGTGTGTTCAAAATGCACCATTCAAAGCCACATCATCATTTTTCAATCCTTTCTGACTTCATTTGTTATTTTTCATGCATTTACTAATTATTTGAGCTATAAGACCCTAAAATTGAAAAGCATTTCAAATGAACTCTCAAAAGGTTGAAAGTTGGCATCGTATCATCATTTCATCCACATAGCATGTGCAAGAAAGTTGGGAGGGT
>NW_025228438.1:46379-47549 GCF_018294505.1 Triticum aestivum | reverse complement strand
TGTGTGTTCAAAATGCACCATTCAAAGCCACATCATCATTTTTCAATCCTTTCTGACTTCATTTGTTATTTTTCATGCATTTACTAATTATTTTGAGCTATAAGACCCAAAAATTGAAAAGCATTTCAAATGAACTCTGAAAAGGTTGAAAGTTGGCATGGTATCATCATTTCATCCACATTGCATGTGCATGAAAGTTCAAATGGTCACGGCAAAAACTGGATGCCCTTCGTGTACAAAACGGACAATCTCTTTCAAACTATCAGGATTTCATACGGAAACTCGTTTGGTACAAAGGGATTTAATTTTTTAAAACTTATTTGAACTCTTGACTTTTTGTGTGTTCAAAATGCACCATTCAAAGCCACATCATCATTTTTCAATCCTTTCTGACTACATTTGTTCTTTTTCATGCATTTACTAATTATTTGAGCTATAAGACCCTAAAATTGAAAAGCATTTCAAATGAACTCTCGAAAGGTTGAAAGTTGGCATCGTATCATCATTTCATCCACATAGCATGTGCGAGAAAGTTGGGAGGGTGACGGCAAAAACTGGATGCACTTCGTGTACAAAACGGACAATCTCTTTCAAACTATCAGGATTTCATACGGAAACTCGTCTGTTACAAAGGGATTTCATTTTTTCAAACTTATTTGAACTCCTTACTTTTTGTGTGTTCAAAATGCACCATTCAAAGCCACATCATCATTTTTCAATCCTTTCTGACTTCATTTGTTATTTTTCATGCTTTTACTAATTATTTTGAGCTATAAGACCCTAAAATTGAAAAGCATTTCAAATGAATTCTGAAAAGGTTGAAAGTTGGCATCGTATCATCATTTCATCCACATAGCATGTGCAAGAAAGTTGGGAGGGTTACGGCAAAAACTGGATGCCCTTCGTGTACAAAACGGACAATCTCTTTCAAACTATCAGGATTTCATACGGAAACTCGTTTGGTACAAAGGGATTTCATTTTTTTAAACTTATTTGAACTCCTGACTTTTTGTGTGTTCAAAATGCACCATTCAAAGCAACATCATCATTTTTCAATCCTTTCTGACTTCATTTGCTATTTTTCATGCATTTACTAATTATTTTCAGCTATAAGACCCTAAAATTGAACTCTGAAAAGGTTGAAAGTTGGCATGGTATCATCATTTCATC
>NW_025228438.1:46141-46369 GCF_018294505.1 Triticum aestivum | reverse complement strand
AAAAGGTTGAAAGTTGGCATCGTATCATCATTTCATCCACATAGCATGTGCAAGAAAGTTGGGAGGGTGACGGCAAAAACTGGATGCACTTCGTGTACAAAACGGACAATCTCTTTCAAACTATCAGGATTTCATACGGAAACTCGTCTGTTACAAAGGGATTTCATTTTTTCAAACTTATTTGAACTCCTTACTTTTTGTGTGTTCAAAATGCACCATTCAAAGCCA
>NW_025228438.1:44655-45744 GCF_018294505.1 Triticum aestivum | reverse complement strand
TTTTCAATCCTTTCTGACTTCATTTGCTATTTTTCATGCATTTACTAATTATTTTCAGCTATAAGACCCTAAAATTGAACTCTGAAAAGGTTGAAAGTTGGCATGGTATCATCATTTCATCCACATAGCATGTGCAAGAAAGTTCAGATGGTTACGACAAAAATTGGATGCACTTCGTGTACAAAACGGACAATCTCTTTCAAACTCTCAGGATTTCATACGGAAACTCGTCTGTTACAAAGGGATTTCATTTTTTAAAACTTATTTGAACTCCTGACTTTTTGTGTGTTCAAAATGCACCATTCAAAGCCACATCATCATTTTTCAATCCTTTCTGACTTCATTTGTTATTTTTCATGCATTTACTAATTATTTGAGCTATAAGACCCTAAAATTGAAAAGCATTTCAAATGAACTCTCAAAAGGTTGAAAGTTGGCATCGTATCATCATTTCATCCACATAGCATGTGCAAGAAAGTTGGGAGGGTTACGGCAAAAACTGGATGCCCTTCGTGTACAAAACGGACAATCTCTTTCAAACTATCGGGATTTCATACGAAAACTCGTTTGGTACAAAGGGATTTCATTTTTTAAAACTTATTTGAACTCTTGACTTTTTGTGTGTTCAAAATGCACCATTCAAAGCCACATCATCATTTTTCAATCCTTTCTGACTTCATTTGTTATTTTCCATGCATTTACTAATTATTTTGTGCTATAAGACCCTAAAATTGAAAAGCATTTCAAATGAACTCTGAAAAGGTTGAAAGTTGGAATGGTATCATCATTTCATCCACATAGCATGTGCAAGAAAGTTCAGAGGGTTACGGCAAAAACTGGATGCACTTCGTGTACAAAACGGACAATCTCTTTCAAACTATCAGGATTTCATACGGAAACTCGTCTGTTACAAAGGGATTTCATTTTTTCAAACTTATTTGAACTCCTGACTTTTTGTGTGTTCAAAATGCACCATTCAAAGCCACATCATCATTTTTCAATCCTTTCTGACTTCATTTGTTATTTTTCATGCATTTACTAATTATTTTGAGCGATAAGACCCTAAAATTGAAAAGCATTTCAAATGAA
>NW_025228438.1:42241-42775 GCF_018294505.1 Triticum aestivum | reverse complement strand
GTTGAAAGTTGGCATGGTATCATCATTTCATCCACATTGCATGTGCAAGAAAGTTCAAATGGTCATGGCAAAAACTGGATGCCCTTCGTGTACAAAACGGACAATCTCTTTCAAACTATCAGGATTTCATACGGAAACTCGTTTGGTACAAAGGGATTTCATTTTTTAAAACTTATTTGAACTCTTGACTTTTTGTGTGTTCAAAATGCACCATTCAAAGCCACATCATCATTTTTCAATCCTTTCTGACTACATTTGTTATTTTTCATGCATTTACTAATTATTTGAGCTATAAGACCCTAAAATTGAAAAGCATTTCAAATGAACTCTCGAAAGGTTGAAAGTTGGCATCGTATCATCATTTCATCCACATAGCATGTGCGAGAAAGTTGGGAGGGTGACGGCAAAAACTGGATGCACTTCGTGTACAAAACGGACAATCTCTTTCAAAGTATTAGGATTTCATACGAAAACTCGTCTGTTACAAAGGGATTTCATTTTTTAAAACTTATTTGAACTCTTGACTTTTTGTGT
>NW_025228438.1:41025-42087 GCF_018294505.1 Triticum aestivum | reverse complement strand
AGGTGGCATGGTATCATCATTTCATCCACATAGCATGTGCAAGAAAGTTGGGAGGGTTACGGCAAAAACTGGATGCACTTCGTGTACAAAACGGAAAATCTCTTTCAAAGTATCAGTATTTCATACGGAAACTCGTCTGTTACAAAGGGATTTCATTTTTTAAACTTATTTGAACTCCTGACTTTTTGTGTGTTCAAAATGCACCCTTCAAAGCCACATCATCATTTTTCAATCCTTTCTGACTTCATTTGTTATTTTTCATGCATTTACTAATTATTTTGAGCTATAAGACCCTAAAATTGAAAAGCATTTCAAATGAACTCTGAAAAGGTTGAAAGTTGGCATGGTATCATCATTTCACCCACATTGCATGTGCAAGAAAGTTCAAAGGGTTACGGCAAAAACTGGATGCCCTTCGTGTACAAAACGGACAATCTCTTTCAAACTATCAGGATTTCATACGGAAACTCGTTTGGTACAAAGGGATTTCATTTTTTTAAACTTATTTGAACTCCTGACTTTTTGTGTGTTCAAAATGCACCATTCAAAGCAACATCATCATTTTTCAATCCTTTCTGACTTCATTTGTTATTTTTCATGCATTTACTAATTATTTTGTGCTATAAGACCCTGAATATGAAAAGCATTTCAAATGAACTCTGAAAAGGTTGAAAGTTGGCATGGTCCCATCATTTCATCCACATAGCATGTGCAAGAAAGTTCAGAGGGTTACGGCAAAAATTGGATGCACTACGTGTACAAAACGGACAATCTCTTTCAAACTATCAGGATTTCATACGGAAACTCGTTTGTTACAAAGGGATTTCATTTTTTTAAACTTATTTGAACTCCTGACTTTTTGTGTGTTCAAAATGCACCATTCAAAGATACATTATCAATTTTCAATCCTTTCTGACTTCATTTGTTATTTTCCATGCATTTACTAATTATTTTGTGCTATAAGACCCTAAAATTGAAAAGCATTTCAAATGAACTCTGAAAAGGTTGAATGTTGGCATGGTATCATCATTTCATCCACATAGCATGTGCAAGAAACTTCAG
>NW_025228438.1:40272-40904 GCF_018294505.1 Triticum aestivum | reverse complement strand
TCATTTTTTCAAACTTATTTGAACTCCTGACTTTTTGTGTGTTCAAAATGCACCATTCAAAGCCACATCATCATTTTTCAATCCTTTCTGACTTTATTTGTTATTTTTCATGCATTTACTAATTATTTTGAGCGATAAGACCCTAAAATTGAAAAGCATTTCAAATGAATTCTGAAAAGTTTGAAAGGTGGCATGGTATCATCATTTCATCCACATAGCATGTGCAAGAAAGTTGGGAGGGTTACGGCAAAAACTGGATGCACTTCGTGTACAAAACGGAAAATCTCTTTCAAATTATCAGGATTTCATACGGAAACTCGTCTGTTACAAAGGGATTTCATTTTTTTAAAATTATTTGAACTCCTGACTTTTTGTGTGTTCAAAATGCACCATTCAAAGCCACATCATCATTTTTCAATCCTTTCTGACTTCATTTGTTATTTTTCATGCATTTACTAATTATTTTGAGCTATAAGACCCTAAAATTGAAAAGCATTTCAAATGAACTCTGAAAAGGTTGTAAGTTGGCATGGTATCATCATTTCATCCACATTGCATGTGCAAGAAAGTTCAAATGGTCACGGCAAAAACTGGATGCCCTTCGTGTACAAAACGGACAATCTCTTTCAAAC
>NW_025228438.1:38597-39985 GCF_018294505.1 Triticum aestivum | reverse complement strand
TGACTTCATTTGTTATTTTTCATGCATTTACTAATTATTTGAGCTATAAGACCCTAAAATTGAATAGCATTTCAAATGAACTCTCAAAAGGTTGAAAGTTGGCATCGTATCATCATTTCATCCACATAGCATGTGCAAGAAAGTTCAGAGGGTTACGGCAAAAACTGGATGCACTTCGTGTACAAAACGGACAATCTCTTTCAAACTATCAGGATTTCATACGGAAACTCGTCTGTTACAAAGGGATTTCATTTTTTCAAACTTATTTGAACTCCTGACTTTTTGTGTGTTCAAAATGCACCATTCAAAGCCACATCATCAATTTTCAATCCTTTTTGACTTCATTTGTTATTTTTCATGCATTTACTAATTATTTTGAGCGATAAGACCCTAAAATTGAAAAGCATTTCAATTGAATTCTGAAAAGGTTGAAAGGTGGCATGGTATCATCATTTCATCCACATAGCATGTGGAAGAGAGTTGGGAGGGTTACGGCAAAAACTGGATGCACTTCGTGTACAAAACGGAAAATCTCTTTCAAAGTATCAGGATTTCATACGGAAACTCGTCTGTTACAAAGGGATTTCATTTTTTTAAACTTATTTGAACTCCTGACATTTTGTGCGTTCAAAATGCACCATTCAAAGCCACAACATCATTTTCAATCCTTTCTAACTTCATTTGTTATTTTTCATGCATTTACTAATTATTTTGAGCTATAAGACCCTAAAATTGAAAAGCATTTCAAATGAACTCTGAAAAGGTTGAAAGTTGGCATGGTATCATCATTTCATCCACATTGCATGTGCAAAAAGTTCAAATGGTTATGGCAAAAACTGGATGCCCTTCGTGTACAAAACGGACAATCTCTTTCAAAGTATCAGGATTTCATACGGAAACTCGTGTGGTACAAAGGGATTTCATTTTTTAAAACTTATTTGAACTCTTGAGTTTTTGTGTGTTCAAATTGCACCATTCAAAGCCACATCATCATTTTTCAATCCTTTCTGACTTCATTTGTTATTTTTCATGCATTTACTAATTATTTGAGCTATAAGACCCTAAAATTGAAAAGCATTTCAAATGAACTCTGAAAAGGTTGAAAGTTGGCATGGTATCATCATTTCATCCACATAGCATGTGCAAGAAAGTTGGGAGGGTTACGGCAAAAACTGGATGCACTTCGTGTACAAAACGGACAATCTCTTTCAAACTATCAGGATTTCATACGGAAACTCATTTGGTACAAAGGGATTTCATTTTTTAAAACTTATTTGAACTCTTGACTTTTTGTGTGTTCAAAATGCACCATTCAAAGCCACATCATCATTTTTCAATCCTTTCTGACTTCATTTGTTATTTTCCATGCATTTACTAATTATTTTGTG
>NW_025228438.1:35713-36358 GCF_018294505.1 Triticum aestivum | reverse complement strand
CGGAAACTCGTTTGGTACAAAGGGATTTCATTTTTTTTAACTTATTTAAACTCCTGACTTTTTGTGTGTTCAAAATGCACCATTCAAAGTAACATCATCATTTTTCAATCCTTTTTGTACTAATTATTTTGTGCTATAAGACCCTAAAATTGAAAAGCATTTTAAATGAACTCTGAAAAGGTTGATAGTTGGCATGGTATCATCATTTCATCCACATAGCATGTGCAAGAAAGTTCAGAGGGTTACGGCAAAAACTGGATGCACTTCGTGTACAAAACTGACAATCTCTTTCAAACTATCAGGATTTCATACGAAAACTCGTCTGTTACAAAGAGATTTCATTTTTTCAAACTTATTTGAACTCCTTACTTTTTGTGTGTTCAAAATGCACCATTCAAAGCCACATCATCATTTTTCAATCCTTTTTGACTTCATTTGTTATTTTTCATGCATTTACTAATTATTTTGAGCGATAAGACCCTAAAATTGAAAAGCATTTCAAATGAATTCTGAAAAGGTTGAAAGGTGGCATGGTATCATCATTTCATCCACATAGCATGTGCAAGAAAGTTGGGAGGGATACGGCAAAAACTGGATGCACTTCGTGTACAAAACGGAAAATCTCTTTCAAAGTATCAGGATTTC
>NW_025228438.1:34378-35703 GCF_018294505.1 Triticum aestivum | reverse complement strand
AACTTATTTGAACTCCTGACTTTTTGTGTGTTCAAAATGCACCATTCAAAGCAACATCATCATTTTTCAATCCTTTCTGACTTCATTTGTTATTTTTGATGGATTTACTAATTATTTTGTGCTATAAGACCCTAAAATTGAAAAGCATTTCAAATGAACTCTGAAAAGGTTGATAGTTGGCATGGTATCATCATTTCATCCACATAGCATGTGCAAGAAAGTTCAGAGGGTTACGGCAAAAACTGGATGCACTTCGTGTACAAAACTGACAATCTCTTTCAAACTATCAGGATTTCATACGGAAAGTCGTCTGTTACAAAGGGATTTCATTTTTGCAAACTTATTTGAACTCCTGACTTTTTGTGTGTTCAAAATGCACCATTCAAAGCCACATCATCATTTTTCAATCCTTTCTGACTTCATTTGTTATTTTTCATGCATTTACTAATTATTTTGAGCTATAAGACCCTAAAATTGAAAAGCATTTCAAATGAACTCTGAAAAGGTTGAAAGTTGGCATGGTATCATCATTTCATCCACATTGCATGTGCAAGAAAGTTCAAAGGGTTACGGCAAAAACTGGATGCCCTTCGTGTACAAAACAGACAATCTCTTTCAAACTATCAGGATTTCATACGGAAACTCGTTTGGTACAAAGGGATTTCATTTTTTTTAACTTATTTAAACTCCTGACTTTTTGTGTGTTCAAAATGCACCATTCAAAGTAACATCATCATTTTTCAATCCTTTCTGACTTCATTTGTTATTTTTGATGCATTTACTAATTATTTTGTGCTATAAGACCCTAAAATTGAAAAGCATTTCAAATGAACTCTGAAAAGGTTGATAGTTGGCATGGTATCATCATTTCATCCACATAGCATGTGCAAGAAAGTTCAGAGGGTTACGGCAAAAACTGGATGCACTTCGTGTACAAAACTGACAATCTCTTTCAAACTATCAGGATTTCATACGAAAACTCGTCTGTTACAAAGGGATTTCATTTTTTCAAACTTATTTGAACTCCTTACTTTTTGTGTGTTCAAAATGCACCATTCAAAGCCACATCATCATTTTTCAATCCTTTCTGACTTCATTTGTTATTTTTCATGCATTTACTAATTATTTTGAGCGATAAGACCCTAAAATTGAAAAGCATTTCAAATGAATTCTGAAAAGGTTGAAAGGTGGCATGGTATCATCATTTCATCCACATAGCATGTGCAAGAAAGTTCGGAGGGTTACGGCAAAAACTGGATGCACTTCGTGTACAAAACGGAAAATCTCTTTCAAAGTATCAGGATTTCATACGGAAACTCGTCTGT
>NW_025228438.1:31842-34173 GCF_018294505.1 Triticum aestivum | reverse complement strand
ATTTTGTGCGTTCAAAATGCACCATTCAAAGCCACATCATCATTTTCAATCCTTTCTGACTTCATTTGTTATTTTTCATGCATTTACTAATTATTTTGAGCTATAAGACCCTAAAATTGAAAAGCATTTCAAATGAACTCTGAAAAGGTTGAAAGTTGGCATGGTATCATCATTTCATCCACATTGCATGTGCAAGAAAGTTCAAATGGTTACGGCAAAAACTGGATGCCCTTCGTGTACAAAACGGACAATCTCTTTCAAACTATCAGGATTTCATACGGAAACTCGTTTGGTACAAAGGGATTTCATTTTTTAGAACTTATTTGAACTCCTGACTTTTTGTGTGTTCAAAATGCACCATTCAAAGCCACATCATCATTTTTCAATCCTTTCTCACTTCATTTGTTATTTTTCATGCATTTACTAATTATTTGGGCTATAAGACCCTAAAATTGAAAAGCATTTCAAATGAACTCTGAAAAGGTTGAAAGTTGGCATGGTATCATCATTTCATCCAGATAGCATGTGCAAGAAAGTTCAGAGGGTTACGGCAAAAACTGGATGCACTTCGTGTACAAAATAGACAATCTCTTTCAAAGTATCAGGATTTCATACGGAAACTCGTGTGGTACAACGGGATTTCATTTTTTAAAACTTATTTGAACTCTTGACTTTTTGTGTGTTCAAAATGCACCATTCAAAGCCACATCATCATTTTTCAATCCTTTCTGACTTAATTTGTTATTTTTCATGCTTTTACTAATTATTTGAGCTATAAGACCCTAAAATTGAAAAGCATTTCAAATGAACTCTGAAAAGGTTGAAAGTTGGCATGGTATCATCATTTCATCCACATAGCATGTGCAAGAAAGTTGGGAGGGTTACGGCAAAAACTGGATGCACTTCGTGTACAAAACGGACAATCTCTTTCAAACTATCAGGATTTCATACGGAAACTCGTTTGGTACAAAGGGATTTCATTTTTTAAAACTTATTTGAACTCTTGACTTTTTGTGTGTTCAAAATGCACCATTCAAAGCCACATCATCATTTTTCAATCCTTTCTGACTTCATTTGTTATTTTCCATGCATTTACTAATTATTTTGTGCTATAAGACCCTAAAATTGAAAAGCATTTCAAATGAACTCTGAAAAGGTTGAAAGTTGGCATGGTATCATCATTTCATCCACATAGCATGTGCAAGAAAGTTCAGAGGGTTACGGCAATAACTGGATGCACTTCGTGTACAAAACGGACAATCTCTTTCAAACTATCTGGATTTCATACGGAAACTCGTCTGTTACAAAGGGATTTCATTTTTTAAAACTTATTTGAACTCCTGACTTTTTGTGTGTTCAAAATGCACCATTCGAAGCCACATCATCATTTTTCAATCCTTTCTGACTTCATTTGTTATTTTTCATGGATTTACTAATTATTTTCAGCTATAAGACCCTAAAATTGAAGAGCGTTTCAAATGAACTCTGAAAAGGTTAAAAGTTGGCATGGTATCATCATTTCATCCACATAGAATGTGCAAGAAAGTTGGGAGGGTTACGGCAAAAACTGGATGCACTTCGTGTACAAAACGGACAATCTCTTTCAAAGTATCAGGATTTCATACGGAAACTCGTCTGTTACAAAGGGATTTCATTTTTTTTAAACTTATTTGAACTCCTGACTGTTTGTGTGTTCAAAATGCACCATTTAAAGCCACATCATCATTTTTCAATCCTTTCTGACTTCATTTGTTATTTTTCATGCATTTACTAATTATTTGAGCTATAAGACCCTAAAATTGAAAAGCATTTCAAATGAACTCTGAAAAGGTTGAAAGTTGGCATGGTATCATCATTTCATCCACATAGCATGTGCAAGAAAGTTGGGAGGGTTACGGCAAAAACTGGATGCACTTCGTGTACAAAACGGACAATCTCTTTCAAAGTATCAGGATTTCATACGGAAACTCGTCTGTTATAAAGGGATTTCATTTTTTTAAACTTATTTGAACTCTTGACTTTTTGTGTGTTCAAAATGCACCATTCAAAGCCACATTATCAATTTTCAATCCTTTTTGACTTCATTTGTTATTTTTCATGCATTTACTAATTATTTTGAGCTATAAGACCCTAAAATTGAAAAGCATTTCAAATGAATTCTGAAAAGGTTGAAAGGTGGCATGGTATCATCATTTCATCCACATAGCATTTGCAAGAGAGTTGGGAGGGTTACGGCAAAAACTGGATGTACTTCGTGTACAAAACGGAAAATCTCTTTCAAAGTATCAGGATTTCATACGGAAACTCGTCTGTTACAAAGGGATTTCATTT